>NC_137111.1:2293279-2360779 GCF_949357685.1 Gobio gobio
TCCAGACAGAACGGTGTTTTTGTGTTTTCTATCTTGTGAGTCAGTGTTTTTGTACGTCCTCGTCGCGTCTATCTGCTCTAAAATGTGCATACAGTCGTTTCTGCTCAACATCAGCAGAGCCACCAGTTCACCAAATCGGACTGAATCGTTCTAAACGGTTCGCGTCTTCAGTCAGCACTGATCCATCATTTACTAAAGTTACTAACTTTCTGACATGATTGACAGTCCCTCCGACTAGAAATAAACTAATATTCTGAAGTATATGCTGTAACTACAACAGTTCACTGATCTGATACTGACAGAACCGATGTGAAGTGAACTCAGGTCCATCCGTCTCTCTGGCAGCAGCTCGTAGACCTTGTTAAACCACGCCCCCTCCGCTACAAGATCTAATACTCATTTCAAATACAAAGATGTCAGCCAATCACAACAGTGGGCGTTTTTACTGAAGTCTCACAGCAGCCTCTTGAAACAGGGAATTCAGCCACAGGGCAAAAATCAGTATAGAAAAAATGCCTTTTATTTCTAAATTATGACATTTTATGATGTAAAAATTAGGGA
This sequence comes from Gobio gobio, assembly GCF_949357685.1. Classification (NCBI taxonomy): domain Eukaryota; kingdom Metazoa; phylum Chordata; class Actinopteri; order Cypriniformes; family Gobionidae; genus Gobio; species Gobio gobio. The sequence continues at coordinate 2,293,841 of NC_137111.1, forward strand.
TGCACCGGTTGACCGGCCAAAAACCGGAACCGGACGGTTTACTTTGTATTTTTCTGCCGATTTTTCCGGAAGTGCGCCGCATGCACATACCCTTATATTGCAATCATTCGCGAACATGTCACTTGTGTGTTACAAACGGAAACTGGAGAACTGAGGGAAGAGACGAGATGCTGAAGGGAATGAAGAGACGCTTTCCTGCACGAGCTGAAGTTGAGCGAGCTGAAGTTGAGCGAGCTGAAGTTGAGCGAGCTGAAGTTGCGCGAGCTGAAGTTGAGCGAGCTGAAGTTGAGCGAGCTGAAGTTGAGCGAGCTGAAGTTGAGCGAGCTGAAGTTGAGCGAGCTGAAGTTGCGCGAGCTGAAGTTGCGCGAGCTGAAGTTGCGCGAGCTGAAGTTGAGCGAGCTGAAGTTGAGCGAGCTGAAGTTGAGCGAGCTGAAGTTGAGCGAGCTGAAGTTGCTCGAGCTGAAGTTGCGCGAGCTGAAGTTGAGCGAGCTGAAGTTGCGCGAGCTGAAGTTGCGCGAGCTGAAGTTGCGCGAGCTGAAGTTGAGCGAGCTGAAGTTGAGCGAGCTGAAGTTGAGCGAGCTGAAGTTGAGCGAGCTGAAGTTGAGCGAGCTGAAGTTGAGCGAGCTGAAGTTGAGCGAGCTGAAGTTGAGCGAGCTGAAGTTGAGCGAGCTGAAGTTGAGCGAGCTGAAGTTGAGCGAGCTGAAGTTGAGCGAGCTGAAGTTGAGCGAGCTGAAGTTGAGCGAGCTGAAGTTGAGCGAGCTGAAGTTGAGCGAGCTGAAGTTGCACGAGCTGAAGTTGAGCGAGCTGAAGTTGCGCGAGCTGAAGTTGCGCGAGCTGAAGTTGCGAAAGTTGAGCGAGCTGAAGTTGCGAAAGTTGCGCAAGCTGAAGTTGAGCGAGCTGAAGTTGCGCGAGCTGAAGTTGCGAAAGTTGAGCGAGCTGAAGTTGAGCGAGCTGAAGTTGAGCGAGCTGAAGTTGCGAAAGTTGAGCGAGCTGAAGTTGCGCGAGCTGAAGTTGCGCGAGCTGAAGTTGCGCGAGCTGAAGTTGAGCGAGCTGAAGTTGCGAAAGTTGCGCAAGCTGAAGTTGAGCGAGCTGAAGTTGCGCGAGCTGAAGTTGCGAAAGTTGAGCGAGCTGAAGTTGAGCGAGCTGAAGTTGAGCGAGCTGAAGTTGCGAAAGTTGAGCGAGCTGAAGTTGCGCGAGCTGAAGTTGCGCGAGCTGAAGTTGCGCGAGCTGAAGTTGCGCGAGCTGAAGTTGAGCGAGCTGAAGTTGAGCGAGCTGAAGTTGCGCGAGCTGAAGTTGCGAAAGTTGAGCGAGCTGAAGTTGCGCGAGCTGAAGTTGCGCGAGCTGAAGTTGAGCGAGCTGAAGTTGCGCGAGCTGAAGTTGCGCGAGCTGAAGTTGCGCGAGCTGAAGTTGCGCGAGCTCACCTCTTCGCGCTGCACAAGCGTAGATGGTGAGTGTTTGTTCAGCTTCTCACGTGTTGGATCGGATGAGAACGAAACAGACTAACTTGTGACAAAGCTGAAATACTTCTTTTTGTAGCCTAAAGAAGAACATGCTGCACTTTAGAAATGAAATACTACCAGTTCTGTAGCCTATAGGATGATCATTTTTATTTTACCTTAAAATGACATTGACTTAATTTGATTTAAAAAGCACCTGCTGTAGCATCTTAGTTTTTTTCGTTGCACTAAACATTATTTGATTTAACATTTTGGAACAATTATATCCTTTGGTTTTATTTAATTTCACTGGTAAAGACTTTTTTTCTTTACACTGAATTTAAAAACAAATGCTGATTTAAGTAAAATCTTTGTTTGGATTGTGGAATATATGCAGATGTTGTCTTTAATTTCACCTTTCAGCCTTTAATTTCCAATTCAATTTCCCGTTAATTTCAGATTGCGGACTTGTTTGCATTAGCCAAAAGCCAATTTAACCTGTTAAATACCAAATAAACATCTTGTTCATGTATACTTTCATTCTTTTATTGTGTAAAAAAGAAAATCGGAAATCGGTATCGGCCATGTAAAATCATGATCGGTGCATCACTAGTAAAAATCATACTAACAATATACGTACACTTCAGGAAACATTATAAAATAATAAAAAAATGCCATGCCATGGGACCTTTAAATATCATGCATGTTAAGTGATGTTCACTGAACGGTGACATTCATGAGTGTGTGTGAGTGTGATGACCGGCTGGCCAGCGCGAGTGTGTGTGTGTGTGTGTGTGTGTGTGTGTGTGTGTGTGTGTGTGTGTGTGTGTGTGTGTGTGTGTGTGTGTGTGTGTGTGTGTGTGTGTGTGTGTGTGTGTGTGTGTGCGTCTCACCGGAGCCTCGCCACACTTCAGCCAGATGGCAGCCGCTGGCCCCGGGGTCCTGGCACAGCTCCACCACATCACGGCACACCGTCTCTGGGGTGATGGGCACCTCGGTGAAGTGCTGGTCATTGTTACTGAGATACACGGTCAGGAACATCTGGAAAACACCAGTGGATGAGCTCGATCTCAATGAAGCACACGTCATGAAACTCCACCAACATCTGGAAAACACCAGTGGATGAGCTCGATCTCAATGAAGCACACGTCATGAAACTCCACAAACATCTGGAAAACACCAGTGGATGAGCTCGATCTCAATGAAGCACACGTCATGAAACTCCACAAACATTGTGTTATATAAGAAGTGGAGATTAAAGGGATAGTTCAACACAAAGTCAAAATCCTTTCATCATTTCCTCGCCCTCCACACCTGCATGAGTTTCTTTCTTCTGCTGAACACAAAGGAAGATGCCTCGACTTCCTCCATAGAGTATTTCTCCCATTCTATTGAAGTCAATGGGGCCGATCAGCTGCTTGGTTACAAAGTATCTTCCTTTGTGTTCAATCGAGGAAAGAAATTCCCTTTAAAGATAAAAGATGTGGTCGTCAGAGAGTAGCTCGTGCTCTAGAGAAGTTTGTCCGTTTAGGGCCACTGTAGAAATATGACGGCGCAAAATGGCGGCTTCACTGTAATGGTGCGTTCAGACGCGAATGAAGCGTTAAACGCGAGTGATTTACATGTTAAGTCAACGCAAAGACGGGAATAAGCATTCTGCGAATTGCGCGAATGAGGCGGCGCGAATTGAGCGTTTCGGGCGTTTGACGCGTGATTCGCGCGAGTTGAAAAATCCGAACTTTGGCGGATATTCGCGCCGCGTTAACCAATCAGGAGCTGCTCTAGTAGGGACAACAATGAGGACAAACACATATGAGGATACCCGGAGCTGTACGATACATCTTCATACTTAATAGAAACAGGAATTAAAAGGATCATAATCCGTGTGTCATTTGTTCAGACGATTTTTGATTTAATATTGAAATTAGAATTAGATTTTTTCAGAAAAAAATTTTTTGTTCAGAGGTAGAAAAATTATTAAACTGTTTGAATATTCGATTTCAACACAAGCGGTTTTCTCATTTTTCTAATTTCAATATTCTAATTTTTTTTTTAATCGACTGAACGAATGATACACAATCCGTGTATCACTCGTTCAGTCGATTTTTGATTTAATATTGAAAGTAGAAAAACGAAAAAACGAGATTTCGACTTGATTTTTTGTTCAGAGGTAGAAAAATTAATAAACAGTTTGAATATTCAATTTCTACACGTGGGCGGGAATTATACGCCCCTTTCTGCTGATTGGTCAGCCGAAGATCAAACTATTCCGTCATCGGTTCTTCCTCAGTTCCGCTCAGCAGAATAAAAGTCCTGCGCTTCTGCAGCTGTACGGATTCGCGTTTATTGCAACTACATTTCATATTTTTCTCATCAAACAACCAGACTAACGAATGGCTCGACACAACCCGTCCCGGGCAGAGCAAAATCCGATACACGGATTATACACAGATTGATCTTGCTTGGAAGAAAGTGAGTGAGGAGGTTGGACAGTCTGGTAAGTTGTAAAAAACGCTCTTTACTCAATTTGAGCTCTACATATTGAGACTACAAGCTAGCTAAAGCCGGCACATCGAGCTTATTCGCCGTATTTTAAAACAATCATGTCAGCCATTTCACAGCGAGACGAGCCGCTGGCAGAAGCCCCTCCCATGACACGAATTCACATCTGTTGTGAATATATATTATATATACTAAAAATATATTTCAGGGCTCAACGCTAAGGATTTTTTCAGGGGTTAAAATTTTTACTTGCCCTGCCACAAAAAATAAATAAAATAGGCCTAGTATTGTTTTTGTTGTTTGTGAGCCATGTAACCTTAATAAATAAGGTTGTGACTCTAAAAACTATTATCCTAACTCATATACATTTTTTATATTGTTAAAGACAAAATAAAGAACAAATAATCAAATAACGAGCAAAAGCGCAAATAAATACAGCAGAACAAACATAAACGAATGAAATAAACAGTTATTTTCATGTTGGATAGTTGTATCTCAATATTTACGTGTATCCTCCTGGGACCCAGAAAAAAAAGTTTTTTGAATTTAGTATTTTTTTTATGTCATTACATTGTTTAGAGCATAAGAAACTAATGGGGAAAAAAAACATTTTTGAAAAATTATATTTTAGTCATATGTTATGATATGTCCTCTGTATTTGACACCAGGACTCATGTATAGGCAAAAACAATTTTCAATTTTTAGCTTTCAGGGGTTTTTTTTAACAAACTTTGTTTAAAGATGATTCTGAACTATGTTATGAAAGATAAAGTGGAATGAATTGATATACAATTTTACTTTATGCAATATGTGGGTAAAATGGCCATACTCAGATTTTCCCATTCAATACAATGTATCTAATTTGCATATCAATGTGTTCTTGGTGCAACATGTAAGGAAAATAGAAGTGTAATAATGGGAGTAATAATTGGCAACATTTTCATAATATCATCTAATATTTCATGGGAATTTTGATATGTAATTTCTTTCCCTATTCACTTGTTGTGTCTCCAGAATGCCTGATAAACATGATTTTAGTCCTGGCGTCTCTACAGTGGACAATTATGAAATAAATGCCCTGTTTTGTAACAGAAAGTCATATTTTGATTAAAAACCCCATAACATTTTCCTGAATGTTGATTTATAGCAAACAATTTGAAGTATCCGATTTAAATTATAATTACAAAATATTATAATTTTTCCATTAAAGTGCTAAACATTAATGTCAGCGGTTTTTAAAGATTGTCCGGGTGAAACCTCCACACATGTGGTATCTCTGCAAAGCCCCAAATCTGCTCTTTACAGGACATCCAGACTGAGACATGTGACATGTATGATGTCAGAGAAAATCACTAAAATATAATGTCCACTACAGTGGACAAAAGTCTATTCCTGGGTCCCAGGAGCGTATAGTCTAGGGCTGACACTAATGACTATTTTTATATTGATTAAGCGATCAACTAATTTGTCGATTAATAGATTAATCTATCAACTAATTTGTAGATTAATCTATTAATCTATCAACTAATTTGTCGGTTAATCTATCGACTGATTTGACGATTAATCGATTAATCTATCGACAAATTTGTTGACTGGTCTATCAACTAATTTGTAGATTAATCTATTAATCTATCAACTAATTTGCCGGTCGCTATCGATTGATTTATCAATGAATCTATCGACTAATTTGATGAATGATCTATCAACTGATTTGTCGATTCATCGATTAATCTATCAACTAATTTGTCAGTTAATCTATCAACTAATTTGTCAGTTAATCTATCGACTGATTTGTCGATTAATCTATCGACTAATTTGTTGACAGGTCTATCAACTAATTTGTAGATTAATCTATTAATCTATCAACTAATTTGTCGGTTAATCTATCGACTGATTTGTCGATTAATCGATTAATCTATCGACTAATTTGTTGACTGGTCTATCAACTAATTTGTAGATTAATCTATTAATCTATCAACTAATTTGCCGGTTAATCTATCGATTGATTTATCAATGAATCTATCGACTAATTTGTTAAATGATCTATCAACTGATTTGTCGATTCATCGATTAATCTATCAACTAATTTGTCAGTTAATCTATCAACTAATTTGTCAGTTAATCTATCGACTGATTTGTCGATTAATCTATCGACTAATTTGTTGACTGGTCTATCAACTAATTTGTTGATTAATCGATTAATCTATCAACTAATTTGTCGGTTAATCGATTAGTCTATCGCCTAATTTGATGGTTAATCTATCGACTGATTTGTCGATTAATCGATCGTCTAATTAGTTGACTGATCTATCAACTAATTTGTCAATTAATCGATTACTCTATTGACTAATTTACTACCTGAGGATGATGGGTGCCAGATTGATAACCTGTCAAACCGGACATGTCAATAAGCTGTTCACTGATTGGCTTGCGCGACAACGCGATAGGCAATGCGTTAGCCGTGAACGCGTGATATTCGCCTCAATCACGACTTTCGTGCAAACTTGAGCAGAAGAGACAAAATTTAGGCGAATATCACATGTTCGTGGCACATGCGTCCCCCACTTCACAGCAAACACATTATCCGGTGCGAATTTGTGTCTTTGCATTGACTTTGTATGCAATCTACTCACAAATAATTACATTTACGTTTGGTGTGGACACGCCATAAGGAGACCCGCGGTGTGTGTAGATAGAAACGGTTCATCGTGTAAGATCTTTATACTCCACTGAAAACATAGTTAAGTATATTTTATTGCATTTCTGTCAATAGATCCTCATAAATACTACACACTGGACCTTTAAGAGACATACTTACTTTAATCGTGAAGTAAGTTCTTATTCAACAGAAGAACCTACTCAAGGAGAAGACTCTCCCTTCTAATTGAGATGCTAATAATAACTGATGATTAATATTGGAAGATCACATTTTGACTTAATACACAAATAATGATGTAAAAAAACACCAATGGGACAGAAACTGTGGGTAATGGAGGTAGAATAACCTGTTCCTTTTTTCCACTGCCAAATCTTTAAAAAATCATAAAAATGTCATAAATATGACACATGCCAACTAAATCATACATACGAGATTAAAAAATAGAAATTGACATAAATCCATGATGAGACGAATAAAAATCGAAATTGTGACTGACTTTGGTGTCATATTTTCGACTGTTCAAGTCATAATTATGGCTTAGTATGTCATAATTTCGATTTTTATGTTACAGTTGTGATTTACAAAACCATGATTATTTATTTGTGGCGGAAATAAGGTGTTTAAAGATAAAATGGAAAGAAAAATATAACTTAAAAAGGTATTGCTCTGTTAATATATATTAACCATGTAACTTTCTGAGATCGATGAGCATTAATCTAATACAGTCACGTACACATAATAATAATAATATCTCTACAGAACAACAGAGGGGATATTAAAGCAGCTTTTGTGATCTTATATAGGCGAGAATATATGAAAACAAACCCGTCACTCACCGGCATCATTTTCGCGTCGCGCCTGAGGAAGTTTTCCAGCCCGGATCGGAATGTGGGAAGATTTAATGTTTGAGTAAAGTTAAAAATCAAGGTCGGTGTTATTCAAAAGCCACCAGTTTATATCAGATAAAACAAGTGCCGAGGCGAGTGACGTCAGAGGCCTTCCCAAACTTTCCATCCGCGAGAGTTTCTGTTGACGAACATCGGACGACGGATCCCGGACGTCGAAGATCGTTTTATTTACCACAGAAACATTAAAAAGTTCCCGTTGGGAGTGAGTTTGTCGGTGTTTAATCTCTTCCTTCTCGCTCTCCGCTGTCGTCCAGACGCCTGTTGCTGCTGAGGGGGAGCGTGACGTCACGCGCAGGAAGCTCATCCCTCTGGGAAAACCTCGAGCCAAGATGGCGGCGCATTGTTTTTGCCCTTAGAAAAAATATATATACGTCGTTCCACCCAAATTCAATAACATGTAATGTAAGGATAAGTATTTGATGGGAGAAGCAGGGATTTTTCGCAACTTTAAAACAGTTGAGCCACTTACAAACCGTTTGAGGGCAATCGATCGATCCGCCGCGCGCTGTCGCCATCTGCCGGTTAAGCGCTTACAACAATTCTTTAAAATATACCCTTTGTGTTCAGCAGAACAAATAAGTATGTACAGGTTTGAAACCACTTGAGGGCGAGTAAATACGGACAGAATTTTCATTTTTGGGTGAACTGTCCCTTTAAGTGTATACCTGTCAGTAAAGATGAGCTTCTAATTTGCATTTTGACTCTCCCACAATAGTGTCTACAATATAAGAATGTATTGTATTTGTACATATGCATTTAAACAACTTAAACAGTACAGGACATTGCCTATGATAGGTCTATGATAAATGACTGTACATATTAGGGATTTCAGGTGTGTGTGTGTGTGTGTGTGTGTGTGTGTGTGTGTGTGTGTGTGTGTGTGTGTGTGTGTGTGTGTGTGTGTGTGTGTGTGTGTGTGTGTGTGTGTGTGTGTGTGTGTGTGTGTGTGTGTGTGTGTGGCGTGTTTAACACTATATTTATTTCATGGTGGAACACATATTGCAAGTATAACCCAGTAAATATAGTTTATTTTAACTGTTACAAAGTAGAAACACCTGTCGTGGCAAACGAGGCCAGGCGGTGGCGCTATTCACTGTTTACTATAAAGTCTGTGAACTAGTGAGTGAGTCGGTTCTATTCAATGAATTGGTCATAACGGTGTGTTCGCGATTCAGTTGGACAGTTCACGCGCGATTTGGATTTTCTCACAATTGCGTGATATAAAGTCAGAATTCTGAGATATAAAGTCACAATTGCGTGATATAAAGTCAGAATTCTGAGATATAAACTTGCAATTGCGTGATATAAAGTCAGAATTCTGAGATATAAAGTCGCAATTGCAAGTTATAAAGTCAGAATTCTGAGATAAAAAAGTCGCAATTGCGTGATATAAAGTCAGAATTCTGAGATATAAACTCGCAATTGCGTGATATAAAGTCAGAATTCTGAGATATAAACTCGCAATTGCGTGATATAAAGTCAGAATTCTGAGATATAAAGTCGCAATTGCAAGTTATAAAGTCAGAATTCTGAGATAAAAAAGTCGCAATTGCGTGATATAAAGTCAGAATTCTGAGATATAAACTTGCAATTGCGTGATATAAAGTCAGAATTCTGAGATATAAAGTCGCAATTGCAAGTTATAAAGTCAGAATTCTGAGATAAAAAAGTCGCAATTGCGTGATATAAAGTCAGAATTCTGAGATATAAAGTCACAATTGCGAGTTGCAAAGTCAGAATTCTGAGATATAAAGTCGCAATTGCGTGATATAAAGTCAGAATTCTGAGATATAAACTCGCAATTGCGTGATATAAAGTCAGAATTCTGAGATATAAAGTCGCAATTGCAAGTTATAAAGTCAGAATTCTGAGATAAAAAAGTCGCAATTGCGTGATATAAAGTCAGAATTCTGAGATATAAACTTGCAATTGCGTGATATAAAGTCAGAATTCTGAGATATAAAGTCGCAATTGCAAGTTATAAAGTCAGAATTCTGAGATAAAAAAGTCGCAATTGCGAGTTAGAAAGTCAGAATTCTGAGATATAAACTCGCAATTGCGTGATATAAAGTCAGAATTCTGAGATATAAAGTCACAATTGCGAGTTGCAAAGTCAGAATTCTGAGATATAAAGTCGCAATTGCGTGATATAAAGTCAGAATTCTGAGATATAAACTCGCAATTGCGTGATGTAAAGTCAGAATTCTGAGATATAAACTCGCAATTGCGTGATATAAAGTCAGAATTCTGAGATATAAACTCGCAATTGCGTGATATAAAGTCAGAATTCTGAGATATAAAGTCGCAATTGCGTGATATAAAGTCAGAATTCTGAGATATAAAGTCACAATTGCGTGATATAAAATCAGAATTCTGAGATATAAAGTCGCAATTGCGTGATATAAAGTCAGAATTCTGAGATATAAAGTCGCAATTGCGTGATATAAAGTCAGAATTCTGAGATATAAACTTGCAATTGCGAGTTATAAAGTCAGAATTCTGAGATATAAACTCGCAATTGCGTGATATAAAGTCAGAATTCTGAGATATAAACTTGCAATTGCGTGATATAAAGTCAGAATTCTGAGATATAAAAGTCGCAATTGCGAGTTAGAAAGTCAGAATTCTGAGATATAAACTCGCAATTGCGTGATATAAAGTCAGAATTCTGAGATATAAACTTGCAATTGCGTGATATAAAGTCAGAATTCTGAGATATAAAGTCACAATTGCGTGATATAAAATCAGAATTCTGAGATATAAAGTCGCAATTGCGTGATATAAAGTCAGAATTCTGAGATATAAAGTCGCAATTGCGTGATATAAAGTCAGAATTCTGAGATATAAACTTGCAATTGCGAGTTATAAAGTCAGAATTCTGAGATATAAACTCGCAATTGCGTGATATAAAGTCAGAATTCTGAGATATAAACTTGCAATTGCGTGATATAAAATCAGAATTCTGAGATATAAAGTCGCAATTGCGTGATATAAAGTCAGAATTCTGAGATATAAAGTCGCAATTGCGTGATATAAAGTCAGAATTCTGAGATATAAACTTGCAATTGCGAGTTATAAAGTCAGAATTCTGAGATATAAACTCGCAATTGCGTGATATAAAGTCAGAATTCTGAGATATAAACTTGCAATTGCGTGATATAAAGTCAGAATTCTGAGATAAAAAAGTCGCAATTGCGAGTTAGAAAGTCAGAATTCTGAGATATAAACTCGCAATTGCGTGATATAAAGTCAGAATTCTGAGATATAAAGTCACAATTGCGAGTTGCAAAGTCAGAATTCTGAGATATAAAGTCGCAATTGCGTGATATAAAGTCAGAATTCTGAGATATAAACTCGCAATTGCGTGATGTAAAGTCAGAATTCTGAGATATTAAGTCGCAATTGCGTGATATAAAGTCAGAATTCTGAGATATAAACTCGCAATTGCGTGATATAAAGTCAGAATTCTGAGATATAAAGTCGCAATTGCGTGATATAAAGTCAGAATTCTGAGATATAAAGTCACAATTGCGTGATATAAAATCAGAATTCTGAGATATAAAGTCGCAATTGCGTGATATAAAGTCAGAATTCTGAGATATAAAGTCGCAATTGCGTGATATAAAGTCAGAATTCTGAGATATAAACTTGCAATTGCGAGTTATAAAGTCAGAATTCTGATATATAAACTCGCAATTGCGTGATATAAAGTCAGAATTCTGAGATATAAACTCGCAATTGCGTGATATAAAATCAGAATTCTGAGATATAAACTCGCAATTGCGTGATATAAAGTCAGAATTCTGAGATATAAACTCGCAATTGCGTGATATAAAGTCAGAATTCTGAGATATAAACTCGCAATTGCGTGATATAAAGTCAGAATTCTGAGATATAAACTTGCAATTGCGAGTTATAAAGTCAGAATTCTGATATATAAACTCGCAATTGCGTGATATAAAGTCAGAATTCTGAGATATAAACTCGCAATTGCGTGATATAAAATCAGAATTCTGAGATATAAACTCGCAATTGCTTGATATGAGATATAAACGCGCAATTGCGCGATATAAAGTCAGAATTCTGAGATATAAACTCGCAATTGCGTAATATAAAGTCAGAATTCTGAGATATAAAGTCGCAATTGCGCGATATAAAGTCAGAATTCTGAGATATAAAGTCGCAATTGCGAGTTATAAAATCAGAATTCTGAGATATAAAGTCGCAATTGCGAGTTATAAAGTCAGAATTCTGAGATATTAAGTCGCAATTGCGTGATATAAAGTCAGAATTCTGAGATATAAACTCGCAATTGCGTGATATAAAGTCAGAATTCTTTGATATAAACTCGTAATTGCGTGATATAAAGTCAGAATTCTGAGATATAAAGTCGCAATTGCGTGATATAAAGTCAGAATTCTGAGATATAAACTCGCAATTGTGTGATATAAAGTCAGAATTCTGAGATATAAAGTCGCAATTGCGAGTTATAAAATCAGAATTCTGAGATATAAAGTCGCAATTGCGAGTTATAAAGTCAGAATTCTGAGATATTAAGTCGCAATTGCGTGATATAAAGTCAGATTTCTGAGATATAAACTCGCAATTGCGTGATATAAAGTCAGAATTCTTTGATATAAACTCGTAATTGCGTGATATAAAGTCAGAATTCTGAGATATAAAGTCGCAATTGCGTGATATAAAGTCAGAATTCTGAGATATATACTCGCAATTGTGTGATATAAAGTCAGAATTCTGAAATATAAACTCGCAATTGCGTGATATAAAGTCAGAATTCTTTGATATAAACTCGTAATTGCGTGATATAAAGTCAGAATTCTGAGATATAAAGTCGCAATTGCGTGATATAAAGTCAGAATTCTGAGATATATACTCGCAATTGTGTGATATAAAGTCAGAGTTCTGAAATATAAACTCGCAATTGCGTGATATAAAGTCAGAATTCTTTGATATATACTCGCAATTGCGTGATATAAAGTCAGAATTCTTTGATATAAACTCGTAATTGCGTGATATAAAGTCAGAATTCTGAAATATAAACTCGCAATTGCGTGATATAAAGTCAGAATTCTGAGATATAAACTCGTAATTGCGAGTTATAAAGTCAGAATTCTGAGATATAAAGTCACAATTGCGAGTTATAAAGTCAGAATTCTGAGATATAAACTCGCAATTGCGTGATATAAAGTCAGAATTCTGAGATATAAACTCGCAGTAGTGTGATATAAAGTCAGAATTCTGAAATATAAACTCGCAATTGCGTGATATAAAGTCAGAATTCTGAGATATAAACTCGTAATTGCGTGATATAAAGTCAGAATTCTGAGATATAAACTCGTAATTGCGTGATATAAAGTCATAATTCTGAGATATAAAGTCACAATTGCGAGATATAAAGTCAGAATTCTGAGATATAAACTCGCAATTGTGTGATATAAAGTCATAATTCTGAGATATAAAGTCAGAATTCTGTGATATAAAGTCGCAATTGCATGATATAAAGTCAGAATTCTGAGATAAAAAGTCGCAATTACAGTTGTAATTTTTTTATTTAGTGGCGGGAACGGGCTTCCATACTTTTGTCCATTCCGGATGAATGAAGTCTGACATTTAGGCATGTTAACGTTATGATATGATGTAGCAGCACATCGTGGAGGCTTGTTTTTATTTAAAAAATATCGAAACTCTTTGGTCAACGGTCTAATCAGATTCAATGATCTATGCTAAGCTATGCTAAAAGTGCTAGCGCCAGACCCGGAGATCGGCTGAATGGATTCGAAAACTGTCAAACTCAACTGTTTAAATCTAGGGGAGTCGCAAAATGAGCCTATTTTCAAAAAAAGTGGCGTGTCCTTTAATGGAGGAGGTGTATGTATGCTTTAGGAAGAGTTTTCTGTGTAAACGCACTAGACGGATGTCTTTGACCGTTGCGCTCGCATCTCACACATGACACAGTGCTCTAAAAACACAAGTTATTATCAAATATGTATATTACATTTACATTTAATCATTTAGCAGACGCTTTTATACAAAGCGACTTACAAATGAGGAGAGCAATGGACAACAATTGTCCACTGGAGGCGAGCTTGATGAAGAACCCATGTCCAGTTTATTAGTGAACAATGTGAACAAATACAACGTAAACAACATACTTGACTTGAAATCAACATGAACCTGAACTTGACATAAACAAACTCACCTACAGAGGTTTACACGGACAATACTAGACAAAGACACATGGCAAACATGAGGGATTAAATACACAGACTAATGTCTAACAAGACACACCTGCGAACAATGACAATGAACCAATGACAGAACTTAGAACAAACATGACTACATCAACCAATGACAACATGACACAAGAGACTAGGGAAGCACATGACATGATCACATGAGGGCACAGTGGAATCACATCACAAACCAGGAAACATGACTGATTAAACTCAAACAGAAAAAATGAGCATGAAACCAAACCAAGACACTAGACATTACAGATCCCCCCTCTAAGGGCGGCCCTTAATGCCCAACGAAACACCAAAATAAACAAAAGTCTAGGAGGGTGGTCTTGGTGGAGGGATGGCGGGCCAGGCCCGTGCAAGGGGACAGGACATGGACCCTGGCAAGGCAGAGACTAGCCGTGGAGCATGGACGGACCTGGGCCGTGAAGCAGTTCAGAAAGCCATGGAGAAGCAAGCAGTTCAAGGGACCATGGCGATGCAAGTTCAGGAAGCCGTCACTGTACGCTGGTCAGGGGCTGTCACTGAACTCTGGACGTGGACAGGAGGCGTCGCTGGACTCTGGACGTGGACAGGAGATGTCGCTGGACTCTGGACGTGGACAGGAGATGTCGCTGGACTCTGGATGTGGACAGGAGGTGTCGCTGGACTCTGGATGTGGACAGGAGGTGTCGCTGGACTCTGGATGTGGACAGGAGGCGTCACTGAACTCTGGACGTGGACAGGAGGCGTCGCTGGACTCTGGACGTGGACAGGAGATGTCGCTGGACTCTGGACGTGGACAGGAGGTGTCGCTGGACTCTGGATGTGGACAGGAGGTGTCGCTGGACTCTGGACGTGGACAGGAGGCGTCGCTGGACTCTGGATGTGGACAGGAGGAGTCGCTGGACTCTGGATGTGGACAGGAGGAGTCGCTGGACTCTGGATGTGGACAGGAGGAGTCGCTGGACTCTGGATGTGGACAGGAGGAGTCGCTGGACTCTGGATGTGGACAGGAGGCGTCGCTGGACTCTGGATGTGGACAGGAGGAGTCGCTGGACTCTGGATGTGGACAGGAGGCGTCGCTGGACTCTGGATGTGGACAGGAGGTGTCGCTGGACTCTGGATGTGGACAGGAGGCGTCGCTGGACTCTGGATGTGGACAGGAGGCGTCACTGGACTCTGGATGTGGACAGGAGGCGTCACTGGACTCTGGATGTGGACAGGAGGAGTCGCTGGACTCTGGATGTGGACAGGAGGCGTCACTGGACTCTGGATGTGGACAGGAGGCGTCGCTGGACTCTGGATGTGGACAGGAGGCGTCACTGGACTCTGGATGTGGACAGGAGGCGTCGCTGGACTCTGGATGTGGACAGGAGGTGTCGCTGGACTCTGGATGTGGACAGGAGGCGTCACTGGACTCTGGATGTGGACAAGAGGCATAGCTGAACTCTGGATGTGGACAGGAGGTGTAGCTGGACTCTGGATGTGGACAGGAGGCGTAGCTGGACTCTGGCTGTGGACAGGAGGCGTCACTGGACTCTGGATGTGGACAGGAGGCGTCGCTGGACTCTGGCTGTGGACAGGAGGCGTCACTGGACTCTGGATGTGGACAGGAGGCGTCGCTGGACTCTGGATGTGGACAGGAGGCGTCACTGGACTCTGGATGTGGACAGGAGGCGTCGCTGGACTCTGGATGTGGACAGGAGGTGTCGCTGGACTCTGGATGTGGACAGGAGGCGTCGCTGGACTCTGGATGTGGACAGGAGGCGTCGCTGGACTCTGGATGTGGACAGGAGGTGTCGCTGGACTCTGGATGTGGACAGGAGGCGTCGCTGGACTCTGGATGTGGACAGGAGGCGTCGCTGGACTCTGGATGTGGACAGGAGGCGTCGCTGGACTCTGGATGTGGACAGGAGGTGTCGCTGGACTCTGGATGTGGACAGGAGGCGTCTCTGGACTCTGGATGTGGACAGGAGGCGTCGCTGGACTCTGGATGTGGACAGGAGGCGTCACTGGACTCTGGATGTGGACAGGAGGCGTCGCTGGACTCTGGATGTGGACAGGAGGTGTCGCTGGACTCTGGATGTGGACAGGAGGCGTCACTGGACTCTGGATGTGGACAGGAGGCGTCACTGGACTCTGGACGTGGACAGGAGATGTCGCTGGACTCTGGATGTGGACAGGAGGTGTCGCTGGACTCTGGATGTGGACAGGAGGTGTCGCTGGACTCTGGATGTGGACAGGAGGAGTCGCTGGACTCTGGATGTGGACAGGAGGAGTCGCTGGACTCTGGATGTGGACAGGAGGCGTCGCTGGACTCTGGATGTGGACAGGAGGAGTCGCTGGACTCTGGATGTGGACAGGAGGCGTCGCTGGACTCTGGATGTGGACAGGAGGTGTCGCTGGACTCTGGATGTGGACAGGAGGCGTCGCTGGACTCTGGATGTGGACAGGAGGCGTCACTGGACTCTGGATGTGGACAGGAGGCGTCACTGGACTCTGGATGTGGACAGGAGGAGTCGCTGGACTCTGGATGTGGACAGGAGGCGTCACTGGACTCTGGATGTGGACAGGAGGCGTCGCTGGACTCTGGATGTGGACAGGAGGCGTCACTGGACTCTGGATGTGGACAGGAGGCGTCGCTGGACTCTGGATGTGGACAGGAGGTGTCGCTGGACTCTGGATGTGGACAGGAGGCGTCACTGGACTCTGGATGTGGACAAGAGGCGTAGCTGAACTCTGGATGTGGACAGGAGGTGTAGCTGGACTCTGGATGTGGACAGGAGGCGTAGCTGGACTCTGGCTGTGGACAGGAGGTGTCACTGGACTCTGGATGTGGACAGGAGGCGTCGCTGGACTCTGGCTGTGGACAGGAGGCGTCACTGGACTCTGGATGTGGACAGGAGGCGTCGCTGGACTCTGGATGTGGACAGGAGGCGTCACTGGACTCTGGATGTGGACAGGAGGCGTCGCTGGACTCTGGATGTGGACAGGAGGTGTCGCTGGACTCTGGATGTGGACAGGAGGCGTCGCTGGACTCTGGATGTGGACAGGAGGCGTCGCTGGACTCTGGATGTGGACAGGAGGTGTCGCTGGACTCTGGATGTGGACAGGAGGCGTCGCTGGACTCTGGATGTGGACAGGAGGCGTCGCTGGACTCTGGATGTGGACAGGAGGCGTCGCTGGACTCTGGATGTGGACAGGAGGTGTCGCTGGACTCTGGATGTGGACAGGAGGCGTCACTGGACTCTGGATGTGGACAGGAGGCGTCGCTGGACTCTGGATGTGGACAGGAGGCGTCACTGGACTCTGGATGTGGACAGGAGGCGTCGCTGGACTCTGGATGTGGACAGGAGGTGTCGCTGGACTCTGGATGTGGACAGGAGGCGTCACTGGACTCTGGATGTGGACAGGAGGCGTCACTGGACTCTGGACGTGGACAGGAGATGTCGCTGGACTCTGGATGTGGACAGGAGGTGTCGCTGGACTCTGGATGTGGACAGGAGGCGTCGCTGGACTCTGGACGTGGACAGGAGGCGTCGCTGGACTCTGGATGTGGACAGGAGATGTCGCTGGACTCTGGATGTGGACAGGAGGCGTCGCTGGACTCTGGATGTGGACAGGAGGCGTCGCTGGACTCTGGATGTGGACAGGAGGTGTCGCTGGACTCTGGATGTGGACAGGAGGCGTCGCTGGACTCTGGATGTGGACAGGAGGTGTCGCTGGACTCTGGATGTGGACAGGAGGCGTCGCTGGACTCTGGATGTGGACAGGAGGTGTCGCTGGACTCTGTATGTGGACAGGAGGCGTCGCTGGACTCTGGATGTGGACAGGAGGTGTCGCTGGACTCTGGATGTGGACAGGAGCCGTCGCTGGACTCTGGATGTGGACAGGAGGCGTCACTGGACTCTGGATGTGGACAGGAGGCGTCGCTGGACTCTGGATGTGGACAGGAGGCGTCGCTGGACTCTGGATGTGGACAGGAGGCGTCGCTGGACTCTGGATGTGGACAGGAGGTGTCGCTGGACTCTGGATGTGGACAGGAGGCGTCGCTGGACTCTGGATGTGGACAGGAGGTGTCGCTGGACTCTGGATGTGGACAGGAGGCGTCGCTGGACTCTGGACGTGGACAGGAGGCGTCGCTGGACTCTGGATGTGGACAGGAGATGTCGCTGGACTCTGGATGTGGACAGGAGGTGTCGCTGGACTCTGGATGTGGACAGGAGATGTCGCTGGACTCTGGATGTGGACAGGAGATGTCGCTGGACTCTGGATGTGGACAGGAGGTGTCGCTGGACTCTGGATGTGGACAGGAGGCGTCGCTGGACTCTGGATGTGGACAGGAGATGTAGCTGGACTCTGGATGTGGACAGGAGGCGTCGCTGGACTCTGGATGTGGACAGGAGGCGTCACTGGACTCTGGATGTGGACAGGAGGCGTCGCTGGACTCTGGATGTGGACAGGACTCTCTGGTGTGGAGGGTACTGTGGGATTGTGGGGCCCCTCATCCACAGTCCCCACAGTAAAAGAAGACCCACTCAGCAATAAAGCCAAGCCTATATACGGCACCAGAGTCAAGCGAGGTGTATCGCCGATCATGGAATCACATGACAAACCAGGAAACATGATTAAACTCAAACAGAAAACATGAACATGAAACAAAACCAAGACACTAGACATTACAAATTGCGATTATTAATTACAATTATCACAATTTACATTGAATGTTTTGAATAGCTTTATGCCATTGTTTGAAGCGACTGCATGCCATATATCAAAATAAACAAGCTGAAAACACTCTTCCTGAAAAACTTTTATTGCTTTTCTATTAAACCTCAAATGTCAAATATACTTTTATTTTATTTTAAAGAAACCAAACCAAAGTTAAAAATATGCATGGTATTATAAAACTAAAATTAAAACAAGATAACATGTAGAAAGAACAAAAGCACATAGAATAATGTAAGTGGACATTTTGTTTGTAATTGCACCTTTGAACGATTACATAATTGTGACATCCATAATTGCATGTTCAGATATATTCAGTTACTAGACTTCCAGTGGCTATTCAATGGTAGAATGAGTGCAGAAGTGTATTTTGGAAATGAGATCAGGTCCATCTGCTTGAGTTAGTGTAGAGAAATGCATGTGACAAACTTTGGCCATGTTATCCACAAGGGGGAGCAGTGGAGGAATTTGTGTGAAGTAAATCAGATGCTAAGTGTGGAGAAGTCTTTTCAGCGTATCCTTTTGTCCGGAAAAACCTTTCATTAGGACGGACACGTTGTTATTGTTATTGTTGCTGACACTTTACATTTGAAGGGTATTCAATGGATTCTTCAGCGGTTATATTCTTCAGCGGTTCTTCAGAGGTTCTTCACCGGTTCTTCACCGGTTCTTTGACTAAGGTGCTATATAGCACCTCTGAAGAACCGCTGAAGAACCACTGAAGCACCAAAATTGGTGCTATATAGCACTAAAAAAGGTTCCCCTATGATTACGAGCTAAGAACCATTTTTGGTGCCATATAGAAGTGTATATGCTTACATCAAAAAATAAGTACAATGTACTTACTGTGTTCATATTGTATTGCAAAACACTTTTGCTGATATTGAGGTGGGATATGGGTAGGGTTAGGGACAGGGACAGGTGTGGTGGTATGGGTAAGTTTAAGGGTAGGGTTAGGGACAGGTGTGGTGGTGTGGGTAAGTTTAAGGGTAGAGTTAGGGACAGGTGTGGTGGTGTGGGTAAGTTTAAGGGTAGGGTTAGGGACAGGTGTGGTGGTATGGGTAAGTTTAAGGGTAGGGTTAGGGACAGGTGTGGTGGTATGGGTAAGTTTAAGGGTAGGGTTAGGGACAGGTGTGGTGGTATGGGTAAGTTTAAGGGTAGGGTTAGGGACAGGTGTGGTGGTATGGGTAAGTTTGAGGGTAGGGTTAGGGACAGGTGTGGTGGTATGGGTAAGTTTAAGGGTAGGGTTAGGGACAGGTGTGCTGGTATGGGTAAGTTTAAGGGTAGGGTTAGGGACAGGTGTGGTGGTATGGGTAAGTTTAAGGGTAGGGTTAGGAACAGGTGTGGTGGTATGGGTAAGTTTAAGGGTAGGGTTAGGGACAGGTGTGGTGGTGTTGGTCAGTTTAAGGGTAGGGTTAGGGACAGGTGTGGTGGTATGGGTAAGTTTAAGGGTAGGGTTAGGAACAGGTGTGGTGGTATGGGTAAGTTTAAGGGTAGGGTTAGGGACAGGTGTGGTGGTATGGGTAAGTTTAAGGGTAGGGTTAGGAACAGGTGTGGTGGTATGGGTAAGTTTAAGGGTAGGGTTAGGGACAGGTTTGGTGGTATGGGTAAGTTTAAGGGTAGGGTTAGGGACAGGTGTGGTGGTGTGGGTCAGTTTAAGGGTAGGGTTAGGGACAGGTGTGGTGGTATGGGTAAGTTTAAGGGTAGGGTTAGGAACAGGTGTGGTGGTGTGGGTCAGTTTAAGGGTAGGGTTAGGGACAGGTGTGGTGGTGTGGGTCAGTTTAAGGGTAGGGTTAGGAACAGGTGTGGTGGTGTGGGTCAGTTTAAGGGTAGGGTTAGGGACAGGTGTGGTGGTGTGAGTAAGTTTAAGGGTAGGGTTAGGGACAGGTGTGGTGGTATGGGTAAGTTTAAGGGTAGGGTTAGGGACAGGTGTGGTGGTATGGGTAAGTTTAAGGGTAGGGTTAGGGACAGGTGTGTTAGTATGGGTAAGTTTAAGGGTAGGGTTAGGGACAGGTGTGTTAGTATGGGTAAGTTTAAGGGTAGGGTTTGGTGTAAGGGAAGTTTCAACATTGTAATTGGGTGAAAAGGGTGAAAAGATGGAACTATCTAGAAAATGAATTAAAATGTTCAAATATTCTTCAATTTAAATATCAGTATAAACAGAAGATATTTAATCTGTACAAAGATGAATGTAAAAATTGTTAAAATTTATAACAACGATGGTTTTGTCGTTGTTTATGTTTTGAAAGTTGTCATTATCGCATTATTGTTATTTTTTGTTTGTTTATTCTTGTTTAAATGTGTGTATATATATATATATATATATATATATATATATATATATACATATTTCTTTTTCTTATGTTGGTGAGGCCATCTAATTTATGATTTTCTTCATATAAGATTGGGGTAGGAGTTTATAAGATTTTTTTTTTCTTCATCCTACTCCTGTTCTTCTTGTCATGGAATGTATTTTTGTTCTGTTTGAGGATTGTTGTTGTAGCACTTCATGTTGCATTACCATGAAAAAGAGAATGCATAAATAAATAAATAATTACAAATGTAACTACAGAAATTAATTACAGATGTAATTACATGCAGATATTTTTAAAAATGTAAGTACAATGTAAAAACATGTATGTACACACTAAGTTCAATGTATCAAATGATTAATTAAAATGTTAGTACATAGCAGTTAAGGCCACCTAATATAAAGTGACTGTCCAAACAAACAAGATCGCTCTGATTTTTCTCTCTCGCTCCCTTCAGCCAACGTTCAGATTTCAATGAAGAAGTCAAGCGACAAACAAACAAAAAAAAGTCTGCATGCTTTCCACAAAGGCTGTGTCATTTTGCTCTCTGCATTGCTAACCTTCCCCCATCCCAAAGCATGATTATACAGCGCTCTTTTGGGGAGGGGAGGGCCGGTGGGGGGTACGGACCCCTCCCCGGGGCCACTCTCTTCGCAGGGGCCTTTGCCTGAGGACGGCGGCGAGCCATGTGCCGTGTGAGCCGGAGAGAGAGAGAGAGGGGAGTTTAAGGTTCTGGCAGGGGTGGGGGAGAGGATAGGGAGGGGTGCAATAGAGAGAGAGAGAGAGAGAGAGAGAGGGTAGGGGGTGGGAGGAGTCCGGGAACTGCTATTTGTAGATCCTTGTGATGGATTACTGCCGTGTGTGTGTGTGTGTGTGAAGAGAGGATAGAGATTTTTTGTTCCTTTGCTGCTCTGTATCCCCTTTCTTTTTGAGCAAGCACTGAGGCAGGAGCGCGTTACGCACACAAGCCGCGAAGCAACTCCTCCAACAAGAGGAAAAGGAGAGTTTGTGCAGAAAGTGAAGGAGCCGCTTTTTTTTTTTCCTCTCTCCTCGCGTTCTGGGAACGGGAGAGCGGTGGCCTGAGCGCTCGCGTCTCAGAGATCATGCCTGCGAGAGGAGGATACTCTATGGGCAGGCTGGTGGAGGCGTGCGTCCGGATCCTGCTTCTGTGCGAGGCTGCCTCGGCTTGCCCGGCTCTCTGCACTTGCAGCGGGACCACAGTGGACTGCCACGGACTCGGGCTCAAAACCATGCCCAGGAACATACCCCGAAACGCAGAGAGACTGTGAGTACACACATCCGTCTGCATGTGCATAGGTGTTTGGGGAGGGTGGAGGGGATGGTCTGCATCATTACCGAGAGGAATTGAATGAGAACAATAGCTGAAGGAGGCACTGGACAGGTATGTGTGTTGACAAGGGAGGAGGGAAACTTCAGCTCTTGAGAACTTTCCCTTCTTCCACTTTCAAGTGAGCCTCTGTAAGGTTTAGTCATTCTCCAAAATGCGAGTCTCTGATGAATTATGCATGAAATACATTGAATTTCAAGGCCCGGAGAGTTTACTAGAATTTAATGCAAAGTACATCAGAGAGTTTGCTCTGGGTTCATTGTGTTGAAGTTCGAAACAATCTCATCATTAGAGTATGTGCCATGACCACACGGCTGATCATTGGGGGTGGATGAACAAAACGAATCTCTTTGCACATGTCAAGGGGCATTTCTATCACACCCAGCTTTCAGGATGCCTTTGATTGATTCTGTAATGACTGTGTGTTCAGGAAGTGTGAAAATCACACTCCCCTCCCTATTTCTCCCAGGATTCCCCATTAACCCACAGTTCAGACCTGACACACGTGCTCACGCACCATCACATCTGAGAATTTGGCTTATGCAAACGTTTTTTACCCGTGTGCCTGTGCCAGACAACAAAAGTACGCAGAGGAGAGAGTTGCTCACTGATATGTTTACAGCAGACAGATTATTTAATGCGCTCTGAGGCGCTCTGTTCTTTAAATGAATAATCTCCATCATTTCATATGTACCCCGCGTTCGTCTCCAGACGTCCAGAGACTCGACCCTTCTTATTTTATCTATGCTAGTGCATCTATTTATACGCGCTTCGGAAGCCGCTGTGCCCGAGATCAAACGCGATCTGATTGAGAATTCTCTTTAAACTCGCAGTATCGGGCCGCTCGCGCTGTGAACTCCAGCTCTGATGTACTCAAGAATTCTCCATGCAGGCCAAATGTCCCCGTGAGCTTCCACTGATTGCTTATTGATTGTCTGGAAAGTGGACGGCGGCTCAGAGCGAGAAACACTATAGGCTCTGATGCCGCTGGATCCCAGCGATAAATCTCATAACCAATATAAGATTAGCTCGTGAATGAGGAGCTTTTATCTCGTGAGAGGTCTTTGTGATGGCAGTCACACACTGTACAGATGAGTATGGTTATGTGATAGTTCTTATATGTCTTAAACTTAGATTGTTTGCTTTGTTCCTGAAACAGGGATTAAAATGTTGCAAATTCTTCTTGGTTCAGGTTAGCTTCCACAAGAAAATTTTTTACAATATGTGAGGAAACTGTCCTCTCATTGGAACTTCACACAGCACTGTTGAGCAATTAAAGCCTATAAACTTTGGTATTTTTATGTGTTTTGGACAGCTGTTCTGAAATATGTTTGTCCGACCAAATTTCCATCAGGCAGATTATCCCAAGATTCGTTTTGAGAGGCATTAGCACAACAAACGAGATGTATGTAATAACCCATCTTACATTGCGATAAAACCTGGTCCATTGGGTCGGATTGCTTTCTCACCACAAGCGAACCACTCCAGAGTCCATCTCCAAGCGTGTTGAGACCATCTCTTTCAAGACCAATTGTTTTTGGCACGGATTTGAGCACGGATTCATACAGTATATGGCAAAAAGAACCAAACTAAACTTTGGTATTTTTATGTGTTTTGGACAGCTGTTCTGAAATATGTTTGATCGACCAATTCAATCAGGCAGATTATCCCAAGATTCATTTTGAGAGGCATTAACACAACAAACGCCACTGCTTTTCACAAGATGTATGTAATTACCCATTATACATTGTGATAAAACCTGGTCCATTGGGTCGGATTGCTTTCTCGCCACCGTTCATCTTCAAGCGTATTGAGACCATCTCGTTCAAGACCGATTGTTTTTGGCACGGATTTGAGCCCGAATTTATACAGTATATGGCAAAACGAACCGAACTAAAGGAGAACACATGCCAAAATAAACACTTCAAATAGCCAGATGTGAAAACGCTCTGTGTCCAGATGCAATGGAGCAAGTTCAATAGGCATGTTTAAATGCTTTGGCTTTCCTCAATTTAAATGTTCATTAAATCTAACAGGGATGCACCGATATGAAAATGATATGAAAATTTTGTCCGATAACCGATAATTCTTTATATTTGAAAGCCGAAAACTGATATATTAGCCGATAAATCAAAATACAAATTTTGATATAATTTTTGAGAGCCTGATTACAAAAACAAAAGCCCCACCATTAAAACCACACAATTATAATTGTATGTAGCCGATATGACTTGTATTTTCCCTCAATTTCAATCATATTTCAAACAATTCAAATATCAGCTTTAATATATCGGCCAAATTTTCTTATCGAGCCAAAAACAATAATATTAAAAACAATTATTTATCGGTTGATTCCGACATGGTGGCCGATATGTAGTGTGCATCCCTAAGTGAGGAAACGAATACACACGATTGGCCTATCCGGGTTACAATGCAAACATTAATAATGTTGGGAATAATCTAATGATGGAGCTCGTTGATTAACCTCTTCTTGACCTTTCGTTTGCAACTCTATGAGGAAGTTTCCGGGTGGCCTTGTGAACATCTCTACCTGAGGACTTACAGTGATGGATCAGACTCATTAAAGCTCCATAACTGGCCCACCATGCCCTGCTTTACAGCATCAAAGGCTTTCCCTGAAATGTGCTTTTTCTCTTTTAATTCATTAGCTGGTTAATGACTGGTGTTTCCCCCCCTAACTCAACTGTGTTATGGCAGAAACGGCTGTGGCACTGTGCCAGTAGTAGCATTTGCTCTTTAAACTCACATCACAGTCAGGTTTTCAGTGGTCTGAACGCGCTGTAATGAGTGCTTTATGTTTCACCGTGTTCGTTAGAACTGGGCTTGATGACTTGCATACGTTCCTGCAAGGTACAGATTAGAGAGAAGCAGTTTCATATTTCTAAAAAAGCCAGTTCAAAATTTATTCACAACACAACTACTGCTAAAACAATTAACTTTCACATTGTATCAATGTAAAAAGTTTGAATAGAATTTTGGTTTGCTGTAAAGAACAATGATTAGTCACTAGATTAAGTTCTTTCTTTCATTTTCACCACTTTGGTCTGAATTTTACAGGGCTTTATAAATAAATGAGACTGCTGGAGACGGTAACAAAGCGATTTGAGATGAAGATAAAATCGAGCTGAAGCATTCAAGCTGCTCTTTTTCAGACAACAAACCCTTCTTGGGTAAAAATAGTGAGCTGTGAGTAAGGGTTTATTTATGGATGTAGCACTTAAGGTTAAATAGTTTCACATTTTTAGACATTTAGTTACACATTTGTATAGTGCATGACTTTAGAGTTTATTGATGATGTTAAAAAAAACCTTTGGAGCGTTTGAACTTTCCAACTTGGCTGATTAGGCTGTTTACAGCTGGAGTTGAGATGCTTTAGCCTATGGATAGCTTCTACATCAGTCATGGACATCAACAACAGAAGAAATGTGAAGCATCACCCTTGTGAAATAGCTGACATTAGTGTACTTTTAGAAAGAGTAATCATTACAGAAACATTATACAATTGTGCTGTTTCCCATCTTCATCTTTAGTGTGTAATGTTGCTTGAGCATGAATTGTAGTCTTGAGTTTTCTTCCGGGAACCAACACGTCTCAATATTCCTCATTTAAATAATTAATATATGCAGAATAAAGGGTCTGGTTGAGTTAGTTAGTAGTGTGTACTTACACATTTGTAATGAATGTAATGAAGTTTTATTATAAGTTGCTTTCTTTAAGTTGTCTTATCAGAACAGAACTGTGACCCATTTTGGGTTTTCGACCCAATAATTGAGTACCAATTCTCTAAAGAAGGGTGAAGATTGGGTTCTTCAGTGGAATTCAGCTGTAAAATGTCCTTGTGGAGCCTTTAATTTAAGTGCACTTAAATGTTTTTAGCTATTATTATTATTTAGCTATAACAATTATTCATTCAGCACAAGTTAAAATGTAATATTTTTGTATTGATTAAAGCTAGACAGGAAGTTCACAGCAAACCAGCATTAAATCACTCCTGACAATAATTGTCAAATAAAAACTTCTTTTATTTGCTCATTCTTGCTGAAATGTTTCAGATTTTTGATTCCCTCTTGTGCTAAAATCCTCAATTCATGCAATTTTAGTTTATATTTTGCATTTGTCAGAGTTATGTCTATTTTAGTTATATTTTTGTTACACAACAGCTATGTACTAAAAACTAAAATATTCACACGGATCTGCAACATGATTAAAAATTATGTATACAGTAGTTGACATGTAGTTGCAAAGTTACTTGTAGTTTGTAGAAAGTCTGTTGGTGGACCATCAAAATAAAGTGTTGGCAGATATTAACTAACCAGACAGTTTACTAATACTCTAATGACTGCTAGTTGACATTTAGTTGCAAAGTTACTTGTAGTTAGTAGAAAGTCTGTTGGTGGACCATCAAAATAAGGTGTTGGCAGATATTAACTAACCAGACAGTTTACTAATACTCTAATTACTGTTGGGTGACGTGTAGTTGCAAAGTTACTTGTAGTTAGAAAGTCTGTTGGTGGACCATCAAAATAAAGTGTTGGCAGATATTAACTAACCAGTTTACTAATACTCTAATGACTGCTAGTTGACGTGTAGTTGCAAAGTTACTTGTAGTTTGTAGAAAGTCTGTTGGTGGACCATCAAAATAAAGTGTTGGCAGATATTAACTAACCAGACAGTTTACTAATACTCTAATGACTGCTAGTTGACATTTAGTTGCAAAGTTACTTGTAGTTAGTAGAAAGCCTGTTGGCGGACCATCAAAATAAAGTGTTGGCAGATATTAACTAACCAGTTTACTAATACTCTAATTACTGCTAGTTGACGTGTAGTTGTAAAGTTACTTGTAGTTAGTAGAAAGTCTGTTGGCAGAGCATCAAAATAAAGTGTTGGCAGATATTAACTAACCAGTTTACTAATACTCTAATGACTGCTAGTTGACGTGTAGTTGCAAAGTTACTTGTAGTTAGTAGAAAGTCTGTTGGCAGAGCATCAAAATAAAGTGTTAGCAGATATTAAAACAATCTAGTAATGCTCTAATGACTGCAAGTTGACATGTAGTTGCAAAGTTACTCATAGTTAGTAGAATGTCTAAAGTGGACCATCGAAATAAAGCGTCACTGATATTTTCTTGTAGAGTTTCTCTTAAGAACGTTTTCCACCAAGAACGTTTGTCACCTGCTTTGAGAGCAGATCAGATCTCACAAAGACTGAACTACAAAACAATAATATGTGGAGCATCTACATATCAGGAGATCCGTCCACAGCTGATGATTAGCAGCCCATTATTTCTGTCCCTGTGCCGGTGCACCTGTGTATACATCTGTCTGCAATCTCTCTGTCTCTGTTTTGCTGTGCTCCCAGGAGTGGTCATTAGAACCAATAGAAAGTGCATGACTTTGTATCCAGTATTCATGGGAGATTTGTGTGTGCGAGTGTGATTGGGGACGAGGTTTACAACAAAAAAGAAACACATGTTCCCAATAATGAGCAGACATTTGCGAAGAACCCACACAGTATTTTTCAGCAGCAAACTCTACATTATATATATATTCTAACTTCAGGATATTGTTATGTGCCATCCAGAAATCGCACATCATATTTATTCACCTCGTTTTGTACAGTTATAGTGGGCAGTATGCATATCATGTCTGGTTTATGAGCAAAATAAGTCATTACAGCAATGATATATCCATACCTAGATTGAAAATAAATGTACCCATAACTCTTGTTTTTCTTTTTCTAGGGAACTGAATGGAAACAACCTCACTCGCATCAACAGAAATGACTTTTCTGGACTCAAGTATCTTCGAGTTCTGTGAGTTGTTCAACATTTATACATACTTCACATTTTGTATATAAATATGTGATAATCAACTTCAGATGCTTCAGAATAAGAGCAGATGCTTCTATTGCATGAGTCCAGTTTTGTGTTTCTTTCTTTCTTTCTTTCTTTCTTTCTTTCTTTCTTTCTTTCTTTCTTTCTTTCTTTCTTTCTTTCTTTCTTTCTTTCTTTCTTTCTTTCTTTCTTTCTTTCTTTCTTCAAAGATATTAGAGTATTCATATTTTAGGTCCAAATATGCACCATGAAACTATTTTATATTTTGGCTTCAATCAAACTAGCAGTTTTTAGCTAGACTTTAAGGATTTGGTTCAGTGTATATTAACAGAATATCTCCCTCCTCATGTTATTATTAATTACTTCCCAACCAAATGTGTTTCTCAAAGGCCAGTTTAAGCATCTTATAATTGATTGCCATGGATGTTATGGTCTGTATAGCTCTGTCCGTGTGAAGCCGCGGCTGATGGTGAGTGAGCACGGTGTGAAACAGCTCTAAAGCGGAATGAAGGTTCCAGAGCTTCCTCCTCAGTGGCTTCTGTCTTCATGCTCCCTCAAACCTTTCCTCAGATCTCGCCTGCTGCCGTTTAAAGGAATAATTCACCCAGAAATGTCCTGTTTATTTACTCACCC
Source organism: Gobio gobio (assembly GCF_949357685.1). NCBI lineage: Eukaryota > Metazoa > Chordata > Actinopteri > Cypriniformes > Gobionidae > Gobio > Gobio gobio. Next base: position 2,322,463 of record NC_137111.1, read on the forward strand.
CGAGGCCATCCAAGATGTGTATGACTTTGTTTCCTCAGCCAAAGAGAAATTAAGCTTTTGGAGGGAAACATTCCAGGGTTTTTATCCATTTATTGCAAGTTAATGCTCAACATTGACCATTTTTGGTCCAAAATTCATTCAAAGGGCTCTACACAACCCCAGCCGAAAAATAAGGAAAAATGTAAATTTTTGAGTGAACTATCCCTTTAAGTAATTTCCTGTTATTTGGCCATTTTGAACAGGCAGCTGATGGAGAACCAGATTGGAACGGTGGAGCGCGGAGCGTTCGATGACATGAAGGAGCTGGAGAGACTGTAAGTGCTCTGGATTCAACATTAGTTCAGTATCAGGAGAAATAGTGCCTAATCTGTAATACACTTAAATTATTTCAGGCGACTCACATTCAATTACATCAATTATATATTTTCAATTTAAAATGGCAAAATTTGACAGAAAAAGGCTATATTCTACATTTTCCCGTGATTATTAAGCTACGACTCAAGTTTTAAGGAATTTGAATCAAGCGAATTGACACACACTCACACAAGCACCGTCCCACTTTTCTTAAAGGTGCAGTAAGCGGTTACTGAGAAATGCTCGGTATTTTGATATTTGACACGCCTCTACCCAAAAGGATCACACCCTTATCTTTATAGCTCCGCCCCGAATCCACTAACACTTTATGCAACTGATTCCGCTGATTGGCTACAAGTGTGTTTTGGTGCGGGGTCCGATCCACTTTCAACAGCGTTGAACACAATTTAACAAACACATACATTGCAAGAGTATCACTAACACTGAATAAACCGCATGAGGTTATAAGGCTATTATATAGCAGTCCCAAAGTAATTTTTGTTAATACAACAGCCACCACAGTCATCAAAAATACAGAACTGGTGGTATTTTGAGTTAAGATTATGGATTATGAGCTGGTAATCAAACATATGAACACTGATCCTGACGAACAGAATGAAAAACACAACTTACCACTTACGTAATTTATTGGTACTTTTTGGAAAAATGAAAAGCAAAGACTTTGCAGAAGAGTCAACAGCTTTCATGCACGTTTTTTAAAGATAAAAGTCTTGCATCAGAAGAACATTTAGGCCTGGTTTCACAGACAGGGCTTAGATTAGGCCTGGAAGTGGGACATTTCAGTAGCTTTTATAAACGTGCCTTAGAAAAAAACATTACTGGTGTGCGTCTTGAGACAAAACAATGGCACTGACGTATTTTAAGATATGCTTTCAGTTAAAACCTGTGTTTTAGTCTTGGACTAGATCAAGCCTTGTCTTTGAAACCGGGGGATAGAATAAAGTTAATCAAATGGATAGTTCCGGTCCTTGATTCTGATTGGTTGAGCCGTGTTTAAAGCAGTCATACACATGTGACCTCATACTTTGCATGAGGTCCCCAGGTTTAAATAGTTTCCAGCTTTCTTCACCATATTTCAGGAGGTTTTGTTCTTATTCCCCTGTTGTAACTGAGGTCAAGTGTTCAAGGGCATCTGAATCATCAGTTTTCCATCATCAACATGAGTTTGCTGATCACATGTATTCCTACGGTCTGTGAACGTGTGTTTGTTTCTTCTTTTCTCAAAGACGTCTGAACAGAAACCAGCTTCACCAGCTTCCAGAACTTCTGTTTCAGAAGAACGCGGCTCTGTCCAGACTGTAAGTCCCTGTTTTCTGCTGTTTTCCTGCTGGGATTGGTATGATGGATTGATGGTTCATGTTGCCTGATGTGTTTGGAAAATCACGCAATGAGTCCTCATTCACATTCAAGCATTTGGAAAATCAAATGTTTTAGCCATTTAACCAGCTTTTCTCTGGTCTTTCTCAACAAGCGCCCTCTGACTTTTCACTTTTTTGACTTTTTTGGTAGAAGGATGGATGATTTTTCTGTCATGCATGTTAGATTGGCTTTAAGTTAGTTAGTTGTACTAACGAGCAAAGTGTGTGTTGGATTAATATACCGCTCAAAAGCTTGGGAACGATGTTTCTTAGAGAGTCTCTTCTGCTCATGAATCTGATCATAACTCCAGTAAAACAGTGAAATATTCCTCCAGTGTAGATCATCTGTTCTCTATGTGAATATACAGTAAAGTGGCATTTATTCATGTGATCAAATCATCATTACTCTAGTCTTCAGTGTCAAAACATCAATGAAAATGTGATTCCTCGTATCAGAATTTGATTCTTCCGTTAAAATGAGCAGTGCCGTGTTTCATGTACCAATTGTTGAGGTTTGTGTGTGACTTTTTACGCTGTTTTTGTCTTCTTGTGTTCATGTTTTGCTTTCCGTGTGCGCTTCTAGAAAGCATGAGATAAAACCACGTAAATAAAGGGAACAATACACATAGACTTGATCTAAATGAGAACCTTTAGGGTTAGCAGGCCTATATATAAGAACATTTTAAGTTGCCTTATTATAAACATCGGTTTGAAATATCCAAAAAGAATCAAGTTGCTCTAACAGCGTCCAGTTCATTGATCCGTGTCGATTTGCTGTATAGTTAGTGAGAGCGAGTTTGTGTTTCTGGCAGATCTTGTTTTTCAGCAAAGAGACGCTCTGCAGTCTGATCATCACTCTTTGTTCCTGCTTCCAGCCGTTCAAGGTGGATCTTTATGTTGTTGCTGTTTTTTAATGATTTACGCCACAGAGACTCCACAAACCCATCTGAGGGAAGCCAGAGAGACATTTCTAAAAACATGCTGAAATATTCAGAACGAGTGGGACGTGGAAATGAACAACAGGGAGAGAGAGAGAGAGATGAAAAGAGGACAAACACAGACAGAATTCTCCATGTATGTACAAGCGATTCTATATTTCGCTGTCATCCATTATTCATAGGCAGGAGAGGCTGTGTGAAATATTCACAATGAAGAGCCGTCAGCAGGAGTGACGTTTCAGTGTTTGGGAGACGGAGAAACAGCCTCCCTCTGGGCCGACGCTGCACAACCGGCTCTTTCTCATAATAACCTGCCCTGTTAAACACGCACTTCCTGAAATGATGGATTGATATGACATGCAGAAGTCATTACACCGTTTTCTGGGGGGGGAGTAAGCGATTGAGAATTGTTGGCAGTGCAGACATCTTTATTCAGCGAGACACGGGGAAAAAAGACGACTGCTCCATTTCCTACAGGCCCGAGAACTGGATTATATTGAATTGATATTCAAATTAAACTTAAATATATAAATAACAGAGAATGTAGAATATATCTGAATCTATATATAAATTATTCATTAAATAGATTCACTTGCAGTCAGATATTTTCTTTCAGAAACATTTGTGGCAAGCCCAAACTCTTGATGTTGTGTTTGGGCTCTACTAGAGCAGGTTTTCTGAGATTATTCCTCATATTCTCCAGTGTTGCGGCTCCTCTCTTCACAGTCTGTCAGTAACGCTCTGTTTACTTTCTGTCCCTATGAAGCCCCTCCTTCTGAAAAGCACACTGTGCTCTGATTGGTCGGCTGGAGCTGTGTTGTGATTGGTGTTTGGGAAATGTCCCGCCCCTTACCATAACCGGCAGTTTCAACACAAGACTAAATAACTCAACCCGTTTATTCTGCGTATTAATTATTATAATAAGGAATATTGTGATGTGTTGGTTCCTGTTGGTTGAATTCTCCAGGATTCACGTGTGTGTTGCGTTCTTCAACGGTCCTTCTGGAAACAATGCCGTCGTGAAGCCAAACCCCCTCATGGAAAAAGAAAGTTGTCGTGTTTACAACTGTGACAATGTCAAGTTCATAGCACTAAACTTTCACAACGTTCTTGAATGAATTGCATGGCGGTCTGTCATTGTGGTGACACCGACTTTACATTTTCAACATGACACTAAACAAGACAAACTGTGATTGGTCGCTTTACATGTCGGTCAGAAGTCCTCTTGGGCGGTCCTTGGCCAATGACAGCTGCGATGGAGTCCAGACCTTATGCCGTCAGTTTGAGGGTCTGGCTATGCGAGACTACATGGCGTATAACGCTTTAATGGAAAAATACAAGGAGAACCAGCGGCGCTGAAAAAGCTGGTGGGCACTAAAGCACTTCATTGTTTCTGAAGTCAGGGCAAATTATGTTTTACATTTTAGATAGAATCTCCTCCGAAGTAGTGGAAATGTGTTGCTCTGTCTCATTCAAGGTACTCCCATATTTTGTTGTAGTTTTAAGGGTTCATAACACACAACAGTTTCTGCCAGTCTGGTGTTAATCTTGAGTATCTATAGAGTAGTGTTGATCCTTCATATCTCCTAAGAGTCTTTAGTTTATGATATTTATAAAAGACAGATACACTGTACCGATTCTTTCTGAACACAGCCGAACTCGTGGAGACGTGCAGTGGGCGGAGCTAAAGAGAGACATACACACACACACACACACACACACACACACACACACACACACACACACACACACACACACACACACACACACACTATACGTTGGTGTTGTTCACATTATATGCACTTGCGCGCCGAATGCCAACAAAACACACACATTTGATCAGTTTCACACACCGCCTGCAGTTTCCACTCATTACAGGGAACCAACACACACACTTGCAGAACTCCGGAAACACAAACTGCATCCCCTGTTCCCTTAACTCTGGGTTATTTGTGAAGCTGAACAAGGTGATCTTTCCCTCACACACACACACACACACACACACACACACACACACACACACACACACACACACACACACACACACACACACACACACACACACACACACACACACACACACACTTCTTTAGTGACATTGTTGATCTCGTGTTTAAAAACACAACGCCAGCGCCTCCGACGGCTCCTGTAACCCGAACAAAGCTCTTTGGTGGACGCAATCTTGCTCTCGCTCTGGGTGGTGTGTGTGTGTGTATGTGTGTGTGTGTGTGTGTGTGTGTGTGTGTGTGTGTGCGTGTGTGTGTGTGTGTGTGTGTGTGCTCATCCGAGAGAAGTGCCCATACAAGGAATCCCGCTCTTGCTCTCACTCTGGGTAATACTCCGTCATACGTCCAACTCGTTTTTCTTTCTTTATTTTGTCCATGTTTATCATGAGAATCAACTCGTAAACAGTGTAAATAAGTCAGAATGCAGGAAACAGCTTTAGACCGCCCCTTTAATCTGTGTTCAGGACCAAATGACATTCAAGTGTACTTTGCTTTTCTGTTGATTCAGTCAAACAAGACAGATAATTGTCTTTTAGTCAGTCATAAACTCTGGAACAAACCCTAGAACGTTAATAGCAAGCATTGTGAGACATAAACTCAACAAAAGCAACACTGGACAAAAAGTCACCTTGTACAGTGTGATGCAATTTCCCTCAAAGACCACAGAGAAAATGACACTGTAACATGCAAATCAAGGTGTTTGTGGACGTGGTAAAGAAACGTGTGTTAACATCTTGATAACCGTAGTGTGATTTTCAGTGGGTAAAGCATGTGGGAGGCTGGCAGCGACTACAGGTGAACCCTGCAGAGATCGACGCTCACCGCTTTCCCCGGCCGCGGGAATAACTGTGCCCTTGTTCTTGGCCCAGTTAGACAGGAAAGCAGTGGCTTTGACTCAATGCACCGCTTTGAATGTATGGCAGCGACTGAAGAACGCATGCTATTCTCCCAAACCGACTAAATGTGTTTGGTCCAAATATTGTGATATGAGATCCCGCCGAAGCGCTCGCATCCCCTGCGGCTCGCAGATGATAAAGACTGAACGTGTTCGCAGAGGTTGGATTGTGTGCTATACTCGGCTACTGTTCATATAGAGCTGGAATGAATCCAGGGGGAAGTTTCCACGGGCGACTCGCTTTCAGAAATCTCTAAAGGTAAAAGATACTTGAGTCTGCCTTCTTGGCTGAGACCGGAGAAATCTCTTTAGTGCCTTGGATGAAATTATGGCAGGCTTCCAATTATAAAAATCATTCCTTCCGAGTTGCACAAAACACGTCTCTGTTTTACACATTAGTATGTAGATCTGCGCTGATTGCAAAAAGCGTGTATGCGGTTTATCCGCGGTGAGGTCACGAGCAGGAATGGGAATGGTATTGAAGGGTTCGTTAGCAACTCTATTAACTCTTTCCCCACCATTGATTTTCCGTCATTTGTGGCACAACGCTTCCTCGCCATCCATGAGTTTTTCCGGCTGTGAGGCTTTGGGGGTCTCGGTCTACTCCATCTGTCATCCATCATCATTATGAATCTCATCCCAAAGTCTCTGACAAAAACACGCTTTTTTTCCCCAGCTTTTTGCTCAAAATGTTGTTTTTTCAAGTGTTGTTATAACAGAATGCATGCAGCTAGAAGGGAATGTTCATCATATTCATCTTTATTCTCTGTTTTAAATGCATTCACTTCATCAGGAACCCAGAACATGAATGCGATATTTGCATTTGCTTAAGTAGATTGACTACGAGAAGTAAGAATTGTCCTACTTGACAGCTCTTTTTTTGGCCGCCGACTCTCGTCTACATTCAAGGCGTGTTGTTTGGCATCTCAAATGAGCCAAGAGTGTCACCGAACATATGAGCAACACGGATCCCGGTCCATTCGTCACGGAGACGGGAATGACCTGGGACTTTGTGGAAGGCGTATTCCCAGTTGAAATAAAGTGTGAACTGAATGATTTATGGAGGACAGTCTCTGCGTTACCTACAACTGTCCTTCCTTCATCCTCTCTGCCCTAAACCATTAGTGAAGGCATCTCTCAGACTGCCATAGTTTTTCCATCAGATTATTGCTATTGTCTCCTAACTCGATCCCTAAGAGTAACCCTCACAGAAACCTGTGTAAAACACTCGACTGACACATGATTTTACATCTCGTGAGCTCCTGCTCACTGGTGATCTAGTCCAACAGGTTGCACTATATTACTGAGGAATAGTCATGATGTTTTGGAGGTGTATTCAAACCTGTACACACACACACACACATTTTGAATACTTGGCCGTATTTATGGTTTCTGTGAGGTTAATTGAAAATCTGCATCACACTGATTTTGTTGATGATCTTCAGCCAAATGATGGATTTAAATGGATTTAAGTTTATAGTGCCTTCATGCTTTGAACTTCTTTTTGAGTTAAAGAGCTTGTCTGTTAATACATTTGATGGTTGATTGGATCAATTGTCAAAATGTGATTCTGTGGCTGATATTAAGATGTGTTTTGGTGGATCGGATCACAAGTGGACGACTCTAAATACAGGTGTAAACGGGTGTAAAGCGGTTTGAGCTTGTCCACTTTCGTCCACTTCCAGAGGTAAAACGCATCAGGTCGGGATTTAAACTCTCGGCTGGAGACCCAAGTTTGGTTTGAAGATGACAAAGTCCCAATCTCAATGTTGTCTCTTCATTCCTGATCTCTAACACACACTCACAGCATTCGGCTGGTCTTGAGTCTGTCAGAGCAGAAACTAAAGCTGATGCTCTCCGTGTGTTTCTCCGTCGTCTCTTGTCGCGTTCAGATGTCTAAAGATCTGAAAAAGCCCATAAATGTACCCACACCTCGAAGAAATCAGGACAGAAGTGGCTCAAAGTGGACAAAAGAGACGGATTAAACACCAGGTGTAAACGGGAATGAGTCTCCCTCGTCTACTTGTGATCCGATCGACCAAAACACATCTTAATTCATATAAATGGAGTCCTAACTCTCACTAGATTACTAGTAGACTGTAAGGTTAGTGTTAGTAGAATAAGTTGATGTGCTTACTTATGGTCAGTTGAAAGTCTGTTGGCAAACTATCAAAATAAAGTGTTATCAGATATTAAACAAACAGTCTACTAATACTCTAATGACTGCTAGTTGACATGTAGTTGCAAAGTTACTCAAAATCAAAATAAAGTTTTATCCCCAAATTTTCATCAATTCCACCATTTGGCTCAGAGAATGTCTTTGTTGTGTAAATCAACTAAAGTAGTCCAGAGTAAATATTCAATTAACCTGACATACTAATACATAAATATTGGCTAAGATTTCATACAAAGGCACATGTATGTGTAAAATAGTTTCCTTCTGCACTATTTAGTGTCCAGCTGACACATGAACTGTGTTGATGACATCCATATACAGACAATAAACAAGGTTCAGAAATGGGAATGTGTGTGTAGGGCAAATGCGACATTGCAACAGTTCTGCTTGTCCAATGTCACGCTTGATGATGCGTGTTGTGAGATGTTGTTGTTTGTGTTTGGACTATGGGCAAGAGCCTTCAGGGCAAGTGTTGCTGTAGACAAGATTACAACATTTTACACACCCAATATTCACCTCCATCAATCCAGTTAGCATCTCTCCATTACCACATTCAAGGGTTAGTCATGCCATGGACTCAGTTTTAGGCAGGGATATACAGGAATATTCCTGAATAAGGAATGACTCCAGAATTTCTTGTCAATGACATGTACGGTGAAAGGTACAGAAGAGATAGTTAGTGGAATTGGCTAATTAAATTAGCTTTTCACTGTGAAATTGTTGCTGCTTGAATTTGTTGGTCTTGTTTGGTTCTTTCGGAAGTTAGTGTTGAAATTGCCCAGAACTTTTAGAAGAATAAAGTTGATTTTCTTGCTGTGTTCATTACATCTGTGTCATTTTATCAACTGGTTAATTTGCATAGATGACTTTGTGATTTGAAGCAGTCTTATTCTTGTTTTAGTTCAAAATCTTTTTTCACTAGATATCCAATATGGCTTTTCTTGACTAAAGTGGACTTAGTAAAGTTAGTTTACATGTTGTTGTCTATAGATAATAGAATGTCTAATGTGGACTATCGAAATAATGTGTAACCCATTTAGCTTTATTTCATTAATTGTATATTTTTTCAAGCACAGCCAGTTTGTCTTATTGGTTTATGGAACAAAGGATGCAAGATGTGGGAAAAACGTCTTTACAAGAACATGAGGCTTTCAGTTTCAGTATATTATTATTGGAAGGCAGTTCATCCGTTTAAAAAAAAAAAAGTAAAATGTAGCATATTTTTACATGAGATTCTTACGGACGATTTGTCAAATGCTACAACATTTGTATTATTTATTTATTCTTTTAATCAGGGACAATAAACAATAATACATAAAAATATGTAAAATGCACCAGATTTAGCCAACACTGGCTAATTTTGATCCGTAGTCCCTTGGCAGGTTGATGTTAAGGACAGGGACAAGACAGAACAACAGAAACGAAAATACTATACCAAAATGTCTATAAATGATCACAATTTTGATTTAACAGTAACCATTTTTTGACAACCAACAACAATGACATGTTGTGTGTTTTAATGCTGCTCTGTTGGAAGTCTATTCCACTCATGTGTTTCTCTGAAAGCAATAGATAACTGACCAGAAGTAGTTCTTCTCAGTGGTACATTACAAAAGAGTTTAATTTAACTCTTCGTGGCTTTTTAAGAGCAATAACTGTAGGACTTTTCCAAATGGAAGAGGCGGAGCTGTTTGTGAAGGAGACAGCAAACAAATTGTGGGCAGTGAAATAACTAATCCATCTTTTTTTTCTTCTACTAGGTTAAAATTGTATAATTAAGTACAAGGGAAAGCTTTAGGTCCTGTAACTGATCATCATTTCTAAGTTCTGAAAACGAACAAAAATCCAAAGTTAAATATTAGTGTCGTTAAGCAATATGTGAAAAATCTGGGTGTTTTACTGGAAGTTAATCAAGTTGTAAAGTCAAGTTTTTATCAATTGCGAGTCCTGGTAAAAACAAACTCCTTTCTCTCTTTTAATAATTTTTGAAAGACTTATCCATGCTTTTATCACCACTAGGTAACCACTTGACTACTGCAACTCTCTCTATTTGGGGACTAGTCAATCTTCTTTAAACCACCTTTAAATTGTTCAAATTGCGGCTTCCAGATTTCTTCACACATCACCCCTACTTTACGTTCCCTACACAGGTTGCCTGTACGCCACAGTATTGATTTTAAAGTGCTGTTAGTGGTTTTTAAATCTTTACTTGGGTTAGCACTAGGGGTGTGCAATTCCAGGTTTTTTCTTGTCGACTCCGATTCCCGACTCCCACTGTAGGAGTCTATGAAATCGACTCCTCAACTCCATTTACTTAACATCAAAACAGGGTAAGAAATAAGACAAAATTGCAGTTGTTACACACTTAATTTATTTTCCCCCGACACAAAGCCTTAAAATCCCCTTATTAAAACCGCACACGTTTAGCGTGACTGTCCAAATTAGTCCAATTTAGCGATGCCTTGATGAGTGGCTATCCCGAGCTGTTGCGATACCTAATTTTACAGAGGATAAAGTCACGAAAAACAGCTGTTGTCGAGTGATAGCGCTAAATGACATGATCATTGTCTTAAAAGGTGAGTCAACGATACTAAATATTAAAATACATAGTGATGTACACTTCTTGGTGTGTTTTTTTTTTATTTATGGTTAGTTTAATGATTATGAACACAAAGTTAAATATGGAAAACCAAATCTATATTTATTGCATTAATATACCATCAATTAAACTTAAGCTAGCATGGAGGAAGCCTATGTGTAATTACAAACTAAACTCATTATGACTTTCACCTATTTGTAAAGTAAGCACTGCAGTTTCTGCGATAGCTCTCTGACGCGGTGTACTACGTCTGTGTCCGATTTCCTCGCTTCATTTTATTCAAAGTGCACTCAACTGCCATGCACTATATAGGGATTAGAGAATCGGACACAGCAACAGAGTCAACACAGAGAGTCGATAGTCACTAATCACTATAGAGTCACTAGTTAGCACCCCAATACCTCCCTTAGGTTTGCCAATCAGAGGCTCTTAGTGGTCCCTAAAACTAGACTAAAGTCTAGGGGTGATTCTCCGTGGCTGTTGGAATAGCCCAAATCAGGACTGCTCCCACACTATCCATTTTTAAATAAAAACTAAATCATTTTTTACATCATGAGTTTTATCTGTCTTGCATGATTTGTTGTTGTACTCGTGGCTTGTCTTTGTCTGTGTCTGAATTTTATTCAATGGTTATTTATTTTTGTGCAGCGCATTGGTCAACGGAAGTTGTTTTTAATTTTCCATTTTACAAACATTATGGGAACGTTACTTTTGTAACAAGTAGCAACATTTAAAAAAAGTTCCATAAATAATGCTTTTGTGTTAAAGTTTTGAGAACATTATTAAAGACCAGATAACTTTGAACAAACATTTATGTAATGTTACTGACACTTCTGCATAACTCTGGCAGTATGTTAGTCAAAGTTCTTCAGCTACTTCTGTAAATAGCCAATGTACGCGTTCATGTTTTTACAAAGAAGATGTGCAGTTAGAAAACTGAAATGGCATAAATCACAAGTGCTATTGTTCAAGAAAAGCCGACTACACAGATGCAGCTGCAGAAATGAAGACGTGTAGAGGAGAATCCAGGGTTAGATGTGTAAGAGCCTTGTTTCTAAGTCAGTGCAATGCCACCTCTCGTCTGAGTGAAAGAGACTGGCCTTTCCTCGCGCCATGGGCTTTCCCAGGCTGCCATTGTTCTCGGTCTCCAAGTGATAGGCCTTGCAATGTCACCAAGGAGATCGGGGACCTGCATGTTTGATTTTGGGTCAGGCGTGATAAAGAATGGCACAATGGGGCCTGGCATGTCCTGAAACTCCTCTGCCATTTACTAGCCCATTCTTCCCCCTCTCGCGTCCTTCAAGGCCCTTATTATGAAGACTAGAAAAGAGTGTCAGACTAGCAGAAGATCGGTTAGACCACCACAATCATATAAAACATGTGATTAGTGTCACTGAAGAAGCACGGACTGAGGATCTTTGTGATTGTGGACTTGCTTACCCAATATAATTGGGTAAAACTTTAACAATAAGGTTCGAAGTGCAAAATGCTTCGACCTCAAACCAGATGTAATCAATCGTTTTATGATGTATGCCCTTCATTGTAATTCTGTCCTGTGTGCATTCATTAGGTCTCCAACCAAAGGAGCTCAAGCACTCAAGGCTAAAGCGTAACTGCACAGCCTTTATAATCACGCTTTGGCCTTAGTTCAACATCTCGAGACTTCACAGCTTCCAGAAACAGTGCCAGTAATGAGTGATCTGGTTTGAGAAACGTCACGGTAAAGCTCTGTGCAATGTTAGTTCTGATGACCTTTAAGAGTGTCCCTTTAACCGGCATATATATTCCCGTTCTTGATCCCAGCCTTCTGTTTATTGTCTGTATATGGATATACAGAAGCTGTGCTGATCCAGAAAAGGCTTCTTGCAGACACTTCTACACACATTAGAGAGAGACTGGGCCGCTCTCAGGAGCTCAGAGAACTCAAGCGTGGGGCCGTGATCGGTGGACACCTGTGCAATAAGTCCATTCGGGACATTTCCTCACTACTAAATATTCCACGCTCAACTGTTAGTGGGATTATAACAAAGTGGAAGCCAATGGGAACAACAGCAACTCAGCCATAGAAAGCGGGGTCAGCGCATGCTGAGGGTCACAGAGCGGGGTCAGCACATGCTGAGGGCCACAGAGCGGGGTCAGCACATGCTGAGGGTCACAGAGCGGGGTCAGCACATGCTGAGGGCCACAGAGCGGGGTCAGCACATGCTGAGGGTCACAGAGCGGGGTCAGCTCATGCTGAGGGTCACAGAGCGGGGTCAGCTCATGCTGAGGGTCACAGAGCGGGGTCAGCACATGCTGAGGGTCACAGAGCGGGGTCAGCACATGCTGAGGGTCACAGAGCGGGGTCAGCTCATGCTGAGGGTCACAGAGCGGGGTCAGCTCATGCTGAGGGTCACAGAGCGGGGTCAGCGCATGCTGAGGGTCACAGAGCGGGGTCAGCACATGCTGAGGGTCACAGAGCGGGGTCAGTGCATGCTGAGGGTCACAGAGCGGGGTCAGTGCATGCTGAGGGTCACAGAAGTCGCCAACTTTCTGCAGAGTCAAGAGCTCCAGACTTCCAAACTTCTGTGGCCTTCAGATGAGCTCAAGAACAGTGTGTAGAGCTTCATGGAATGGGTTTCCATGGCCGAGCAGCTCATCCAAGCCTTACAGCACCAGTGTGGGATGCAGTGGGGTAAAGCGCGCCGCCACTGGACTCTAGAGCAGTGGAGACGTGTTCTCTGAGTGACCAATCACGCTTCTCTGTCTGACAATCCCATGGACGGTGAATGCTTCACCAAGACATTTTGTACAATTTCATGCTCCCAACTTTGTGGGCTCAGTTTGGGGACGGCCCCTTCCTGTCCCAGCATGCACCAGTGCACAAAGCGTCTCCATAAAGACATGGATGAGCGAGTTTGGTGTGGAGGAACTGGAGTCCTGAGCTCAACCCGATAGAACAGCTTTGGGATGAATTAGAGCGGAGACTGAGAGCCAGGCCTTTTCGTCCAACATCACAAATGTGCTTCTAGAAGAATCCCCATAAACACACTCCTAAACCTTGAGGAAAGCCTTCCCAGAAGAGCTGAAGCTGTTAGAGCTGCACAGGGTGGCGACTCCATATGAAACCCTATGGATTAAGAATGGGATGGCGTTAAAGCTCATGTGCGTGTGAAGGCGGGAGGCACAACACTTTTGGCAAAACTATTTATGACTTTCTCTGAGCCAAATAGTGGAATAGACATTCTACTCACTATGAGTAACTTTGCAACTACATGTCAACTAGCAGTCATTAGAGTATTACTAGACTGTTTGTTTAATATCTGCTAACAAATTTGTATTCTCTGAAATAATATACAATGGCTTTTCATTGATCAAAATGCATCAGTGTGATTTAAGAAGTGTCCATTTGTCTCTGAGTAACAGTGTTTATTGATTTAAGATGAGGATAATGGCCTTACAGTCTTGGTAATTTACCGATACTTTTGCATGCAACTTAAGTGCTTTTGGGAAACATTCTATAGGATTTAAGTGCTATTTTTGTGTTAACATTTTGTTTGGGAAACCAAGCCTTTGTTACTACATGACACACCCACAAACAAACAAACATAGAGAACCACAACCTTTAGTTTGAGAGTCTTGCAAGTTTTGAGAAGATATTTTAACTTTTCAGTGGATAGAAGGTAGAGTATTTAACACTCATGTTGTGTTCGGGTCATTTTGACCCAGAGAGGATTTTCTTTTTCCTGAAAATTTTGGTAAATGCATTGGACTAAAACTTACTGACTTTGCACACATAGGATATAACAATACCCCATTTTTTTGGGGGGGGGGACATTTTTTGTACTTTTTCTGTTTTTTTTTTCTTGTTACACTTGTGATGATCCTGGTCAAAAATGACCAACCTACAAAAATAGCTTATACATCTCTTGCAATATTATCACCAACTATTGGATTCAATCTTTTTGTCAATCCTTTTGTCAAACTTGTTTTCCTTCAGTTAGGACAGATTTTTGTATTGATTTTTGAAACTGATTGATTGTAGTCCTCATTGATCTGAACGTGTGTTGCATTGGGCAAAGGAGAGGCAGCTTTATAGTTTGTTTTATTGTGCTAGAAAATATAGTTTCCTAAATTTAGAGATACTCTAACTTCTCTCGAATCTAAACCTAAAAACCCTACATTAAACCCTAATCAAATCCTTAGCCAAACAAAGAAACTTTCAGGTATGCATACACAAGGTTAGTTGAAGGAAAATGTCAGTATTACTTTATAATAAAACTGTAAAATATTATTGTAGAGTTTAATAAAATGCCTTAAAAAGGGACAAAATAAGGAACACAGAGGAATCAGTAAAAGTTGTACCTTGTTTGAGATCAAGAAGTGGCTTAATGTTTTGTTTTTGTCAAAATCTTAGTTCTTTAACTCTAATTTCTCTTTTAATTCTAATGCGCGGACACTCTGAACTCTGTGACATCTGTGTAAAATATGCTGGTCTGCTCCATTCATTTGGGGATTTGTTACAAAATGCGTAATGCAGAGGAACATCCTGCCATCAAAGTATTACAGACGAGGGGTTTTAAATTCCCCCCATTCTATTGTGTTCAGAAAATATGCCTGTGTGAAGCTGTTCTACAGATGTTACTTATGTGCACAAACCAGGTCAAAAGAAATGCTTACGACTTTTATGACATACAGACGTTCATTTTCTCTTGCTTGTTATCCTGAAGTCTGTTCACTTTACCTGGTCTGTGTTTAATTCCGTGTAGTAGTGAAGGCTAATGCCATTATATTTCTCAGAGTGAAAACAGTAGCGGTCCTAGGACAGAGCCTTGTGGGACACCATACATGACCACATTCTCTAATCAGCACACAAAATCATATCACTTTATTTCTCAAACCATGACTGTGTATGTAAAGTGATATGATTTTGTGTGCTGATTAGAGTATGCAGCTTATGTTGGTAAAGAGCCACACATTTAGTCACAAAATTTAAATTTTTATTTCAATGGGTGGACAAAAATGATGCGAGAATAATAAAAATATCTTTATTCATGATCTGAAGATGAACGAAAGCCTTGTGGGTTTGGAAGGGCCTGAGGGTCAGTAACTGATGACAGAATTTACATTTATGAGTGAAATATCCCTTCCCAACTCTATAAGAGAAGTCACATCCCATCATTGATTCTGCAGGGATAAGTGGCTAGCGATGTGGTTTTTGGGGTTTCTGCCGCTCATCTACACTGAGAGGCGGATGAAGCTTGTGTTAATAAATAAAGTGTGTTTGGAAATGAGAGCAGCTCTCTGTAGGTTTGCTTTGAGACTGGCTAATTTAGGGCTGCTGGAGAAATGACACAACTGGAGGTGATTTCACACCAATATCATTGATCTCTTATTTATGGAAGCTTGTTTCTGCCACCAAATAAAAACATAAAATGTGACTTCATACTTCAAAACTCTGTGAAAAAATCTGAAAATTGTGGGTGTAAATAATTATGAAATATTAATTCAGAATAGCGAAAAAAGCCAATTTGTGACAAATTCAGAATTGGGAGGAAAAAAGACGCGAGTTTGATTGATAGGCGATCTGACCAATCACATCACCAAATCTGCTGTTGTGTCCGACACAGCAGTCAGGAGAGTTTGTAGATTAATGTCGGTGGACTTGAAAAACGCGGTGTGCTGACGTCTTTCCGCGGTGTTCATTCATGTTTATTTCATGCTTATCAATGAACTAGAAGGAAGAGATTCTCGGTTCACGAGCAGCTTTAACTGAGGCGCTACAGCGATCACGACACATTAAAAAGCCACAAAACGGTATTTGTTGTTTAAATTTATTTAAAAATTACAAGATTTTAGAGCTGAGTTTCATATCAAAAGTAATTTACGTGAGAACATGATGTGTGGTGTGAGAGCGCCATTGGCTTGTCAGACATAGCAACAGTAACTAAAGGGGGCGGGTCTTTGTGAACGGTCAATTGTACGGAAAAAAATCTGAATTGTGAGAAAAAAGTATGAATTGTGAGATGTTAATTTAGAATTGCGAGAAAAAAAGGAATTGTGAAAAAACGTCAGAATTGTGAAATATTAATTCATAATTGTGAGAAAAAGTCAGTTGCTACATAAACTCGTAATTTCAAGAAAAAAGTCAGAATTGCGAGATCTAAACTCATGAGGAAAAAAAGTTAGAATTGCGAGATATTAATTTATAATTGTGAGAAAAAAGTAAATTGCAACATAAACTCGGAATTGCGAAAATATTTATTCAGAATTGTGAGGAAAAAATCAATTGCGAGATCTAATGTCACAATTGTAAGAAAAAAGTCAGAATTGCGAGATATTAATTTAGAATTGCAAGAAAAAAGTCAATTGCGACATAAACTTGGAATTGCGAAAATATTTATTCAGAATTGTGAGTAAGTCTGAATTGCAAGAAAAAAGTTGGAATTGCGAGATATTAATTTAGAATTGCAAGAAAAAAGGAATTGTGAAAAATGTCAGAATTGTGAAATATTAATTCATAATTGTGAGAAAGTCAGTTTCTACATAAACTCGTAATTTCAAGAAAAAAGTCAGAATTGCTAGATCTAAACTCACAACAGTAAGAAAAAAGGCAGAATCATGAGGAAAAAAGTTAGAATTGCGAGATATTAATTTATAATTGTGAGAAAAAAGTAAATTGCGACATAAACTCGGAATTGCGAAAATATTTATCCAGAATTGTGAGGAAAAAATTAATTGCGAGATCTTATCTCACAATTGTAAGAAAAAAGTCAGAATTGGGAGATATTAATTTAGAATTGTGAGAAAGTCAATTGCGACATAAATTTGGAATTGCAAAAATATTTATTTAGAATTGTGAGTAAGTCTGAATTGCGAGAAAAAAGTCGGAATTGCGAGATGTTAATTTAGAATTGCGAGAAAAAAAGTCAATTGCGACATAAACTTTGAATTGCGAAAATATTTATTCAGAATTGTGAGGAAAAGATCAATTGCGAGATATTAATTTAGAATTGCGAGAAAAAAGTCGATTGCGACAAACTTGGAATTGCAAAAATATTTATTCAGAATTGTGAGAGTCTGAATTGTGACAAAATAATCAATTGCTAGATCTAAACTCACAATTGTAAGAAAAAAGTCAGAATTGTGAGATATTAATTTAGAAATGTGAGAAAAAAATCAATTGTGAGATCTAAACTCACAATTGTAAGAAAAAAGTCAGAATCGTGAGGAAAAAAAGTCAGAATTACAAGATATTAATTTAGAATTGCGAGAAAAAAGTCAGAATTGCGAGATATGAATTTAGAATTGCTAGAAAAAAGTAAATTGCGACACAAACTTGGAATTGCGAGAATATTTATTCAGAATTGTGAGAAAAAAGGCAGAATTGCAAGATATTCAGAATTGTGAGATCTAAACTCACAATTGTAAGAAAGTCATAATTGTGAGATATTAATTTAGAATTGTGAGAAAAAAGTCAATTGCCACATAAACTCGGAATTGTGAGAATATTAATTCAGAATTGCGAGAAAAAAACTGTAGAATTGTAGGTAAAATATTCAGAACTGTGAGATGAAGTCACAATTACCTTTTTAATCTTCCTTACTTCAAGCTTCCACCCCCCCCCCCCCCATACACACACACTGTTTATGTTTCTTATGTTTTCCTTTCGTGCGCAGCTCTCGACTCACTAGAGCAAATACTGCGATAAGAAATAATTGTAGGCAGCCAAACACAGAAGATAATTGCATCTCATGTGCAAAACAAATATCGTAAGCGTCTCTGTGAATCCCTGCATGTTTAGCAGTGTGTTCTGTAATGACTGCAGTTTCCCCTCTGCAAACACACGAGCGATCCTGCCCTACTTCTGAAGTGTTAGAGAGAGGACAAGGACATGAGTTTGCTCCTAATGTTCCACTTCTCTCAAAGTCTTCACAGGCGCAACCTTGATCAAACCGCCGGCATGCTCCAGTGATATTAATTACACAGAATGGAAAGTCTTCAAATATTTAGAGACTGTGTTTGGACTGAGGAATTCCAGCGAGACAACAGCCAGATGACCAAAGAGAATGGCCAATGTTGCTGTCACGCTCGGGCTGATCCAGTAAACGGGCTACATTAGAGTCCGAGCCGACACTGTTAAAGCCTTGATGGTGTGTATCATGTGACTGACGATATCCAGACACTCAGATTCGCCCTGTAGGATTGCATTATCATTGACTTCTGATGTAATTGCACGGCCGTTTTCAGTGCAGAAGTGCTTGAATGCTGTTATTTCTGCTTTTCCACTAATGGCAGCTTCTATTGTCTGAACCCTAGCATCCGGATTTGACCATTTTCACCACAAAACAGCCTAATTCATATTCAGAAAGACCATCAAAACATACGGGAAACAAAGAGTCTGTGAAGTGTGTGTTATGGTGCATTAACCTGCATGCTTTTATATGTTCATGCGAGGGCAAGAATGTGTGAGTTAATGGGAGATGCATTCTCTACCATCCAATTATTCAGTTTTACCCATCCCATGCTGCTCGGTCACCCATTGCCTTGTCGCCCTTTCATTTGCCTTTGCAAACATTGAAAGCTAAAGAGGAAAAAGGCAAATCCATGAGCAAATATTAGCCAAGCGACACAAAGGCATTCCTGAGCGGCTCCCTGACTCATCCTTAACCCCTTTCTCTGAGCCGTGTGAAGCACGGTTACCTTATTTAAACCTTGTCCATCACAAAACATTGCATGCTATTCTAAGTGTTCGTACATCTCAAAAGCAGATTCACTACTTCTAAATGCAACCCTGGTTCACTGGAAAAGCATCTCAGCAAAATATGACGTTGCGTATTGCACGTTTTGCAACGCTTTCAAAGTGAAATGTTCGTGTTTCTAAAAAACAGTTAGAATTGCGAGATATTAATTTATAATTGTGAGAAAAAGTAAATTGAGACAAACTCGGAATTGCGAAATGTTCGTTGTATCCGAAACGGATGAACATGAATTTAATCACATCGGTTGTTGTACGTAAAGCAGCAGTTCAGACGTGAAAATTCAGAATTGCGAGATATTAATTTAGAATTGTGAGAAAAAAAGTCAATTGCGACATAAACTTGGATATTCGAAAATATTTATTCAGAATTGTGAGAAAGTCGGAATTGCAGGAAAAAAGTCAGAATTGCGAGATCTAAACTCACAACTGTAAGAAAAAAGTCAGAATCATGAGAAAAAAAAACAGTTCGAATTGCGAGATATTAATTTATAATTGTGAGAAAAAGTAAATTGAGACAAACTCGGAATTGCGAAATGTTCGTTGTATCCGAAACGGATGAACATGAATTTAATCACATCGGTTGTTGTACGTAAAGCAGCAGTTCAGACGTGAAAATTCAGAATTGCGAGATATTAATTTAGAAATGTGAGAAAAAACTCAATTGCGACATAAACTTGGAATTTCGAAAATATTAATTCAGAATTGTGAGAAAGTCGGAATTGAGGGAAAAAAGTCAGAATTGCGAGATCTAAACTCACAACTGTAAGAAAAAAGTCAGAATCATGAGGAAAAAAAACAGTTAGAATTGCGAGATATTAATTTATAATTGTGAGAAAAAGTAAATTGAGACAAACTCGGAATTGCGAAATGTTCGTTGTATCCGAAACGGATGAACATGAATTTAATCACATCGGTTGTTGTACGTAAAGCAGCAGTTCAGACGTGAAAATTCAGAATTGCGAGATATTAATTTAGAATTGTGAGAAAAAAGTCAATTGCGACATAAACTTGGAATTTCGAAAATATTTATTCAGAATTGTGAGAAAGTCGGAATTGCGGGAAAAAAGTCAAAATTGCGTGATCTAAACTCACAACTGTAAGAAAAAAGTCAGAATCATGAGAAAAAAAAAAACAGTTCGAATTGCGAGATATTAATTTATAATTGTGAGAAAAAGTCAATTGCGACAAACTCGGAATTGCGAAATGTTCGGTGTATCCGAAACGGATGAACATGAATTTAATCACATCGGTTGTTGTACGTAAAGTAGCAGTTCAGACGTGAGATATATGGTGAGTGGCGCTTAAAGTTTAATGCTGTATTGTGTAAATATGTGACACCTACACTAAACTAAAAACATTTACTTGTATTTTATTTTACGGTGACTTTTATGCTGTACCAGTGAGATCCTGAGCAAGTTTACTATGTTTAAAAGCCACACAAATGTGATGCAAACATCAAAACATAGTAGTTTACAAAGCATGCACTATTGTAAAAGTGTTTTGAGGGCACAATATAGTGTTGTGCAAGGAAATAAGTCTTTATTAGGGGTGTGATGAGACACTTGGCTCACAAGACGGTATTGTTAAGAAACACTATATTTAAAAAATCTTTAATGACAAAATATGACTGGAAAATTGACTGAAAGTCACAAAAGGCATAACAATGCATGTACATTTTACTAATTTAGGGCTGTCACTAATTATTTTGGTAATCAAGTAATTGGTCAAATAGATAAAACATAGATAATAATAGATTGGTCTATTGATACAAATAATACAATAACCATTAAAATGACTTAAAATACATATATAATAACATTGGGGCAATAAAATTAGGTTAAAATAATGTATCAAAAGCAAGTAATCATTTGGTTTCATTGAACAACTGTTGAAATACATAATGTAATATACATAATATAAACATAATCAATTTATGTGCATTACAAATTATAACATGCCTGCAGAGGGCGCTGCTGATTGTTGTTGTTACACTTTACAGCAGATCAAATCCTTGATTAATATCGGCCAAACATTTAATTCAAATGTTCACTTAATCTTTAATATTTGGCCTCTTCTGTACGATAGAAATGTTACAGCCACTGTAATTTCTTTAACAAGAACGTGCAAACTCAGAGCGAGGGTTTAAACTTTTATTTTGAAATCGAGATAAACAGTTTGCATATTTAGAAACACATTGATGTTTTCTCTCGTGTTAGTGTAGGTGTATAAATGATAGCACTATGCTAGGGCTGTAACGGCACATGTATTCGTCTCAAACCGTCACGGTTCAGTGCGTACAGTCAGATGCTGAATACTACGGTGGCCCAGTAGTGCACAACACAACGAAATTTAAAAAGCATACATAAGTTCACAACACAACGAAATAGATCCACAACACAACGGAATGAAACCACAACACAACGAAATCAAGACACAACACAACGAAATCAAGCCACAACACAACGAAATGTCCACAACACAACGAAAAGTCCACAACACAACGAAAAATCCACAACACAACGAAAAGTCCACAACACAACGAAAAGTCCACAACACAACGAAAAGTCCACAACACAACGAAAGTCCACAACACAACGAAAAGTCCACAACACAACGAAAAGTCCACAACACAACGAAAGTCCACAACACAACGAAAAGTCCACAACACAACGAAAAATCCACAACACAACGAAAGTCCACAACACAACGAAATAGCCACAACACAACGAAAATGCTCCCGACCACTAGGGGGCTCTCAGAGTGCGGTAAAGTTAGTTTTCCTTGCATTGTTCTATATAGATTCGCCAATCTTACAAATATTTAAACACTACGATCAGTTTTAAGTGTGCAGTTGTATATCGACATGAAATATCAATTAAAAATCACTTACGTGCATAATAGCTGCATATTTATACTCGAGAACGCTTTGACCCTATACCACAGCGCTAAGGGAGCGTCTGCCAATTCCACCAAGTTGAAACATAATTTGTATGAATTAAATTAACTTTTTTTTTTACATTTTCAAATTCCAATGTTGTGTTGTGCATTATTAAGTCAATTTTACCAATACAATCAAGCTGTGGAATTTTAACATGTCTGTTTTTAAATGTGGAAGTCTCAGTGATGAAATGTGTCCTGGAGAAGAAAAGAAACAAAACCTAGAATTGGGGATTTGTTGCTTTATCGTGTAGCCTTAGGAAATCTAATCATGCGTTTCAGGGATTCTCGTCTGTGGAACGTGCCACTTTCGGTATAATCAGAATTTAATTACAGAATCGTGACATCCCTACACTAATCATCTTGTAATTTACTACTGAGTATGAATTATCATATACAGTATTGTGAGACAGCTTTTCACCTCGATGAGAAATTGTCATGTTTCAATATTGCGAGATATCATCACACCACTAGTATTAACTACTCAATAATTTCCCCTCTTGATCACAGTTTGCATGAAAAGGAATTAAAGTTGCCCAGGACAGACTCTGGAGTTACACACACACGTCCAGCGGTGAACTCTTGGAAGGTGGACTGTCCCCATGACAGACTCTGGAGTTACACACACACGTCCAGCGGTGAACTCTTGGGAAGGTGGACTGTCCCCATGACAGACTCTGGAGTTACACACACACATCCAGCGGTGAACTCTTGGGAAGGTGGACTGTCCCCATGACAGACTCTAGAGTTACACACACACGTCCAGCGGTGAACTCTTGGGAAGGTGGACTGTCCCCATGACAGACTCTGGAGTTACACACACACGTCCAGCGGTGAACTCTTGGGAAGGTGGACTGTCCCCATGACAGACTCTGGAGTTACACACACACATCCAGCGGTGAACTCTTGGGAAGGTGGACTGTCCCCATGACAGACTCTAGAGTTACACACACACGTCCAGCGGTGAACTCTTGGAAGGTGGACTGTCCCCATGACAGACTCTAGAGTTACACACACACGTCCAGCGGTGAACTCTTGGGAAGGTGGACTGTCCCCATGACAGACTCTGGAGTTACACACACACGTCCAGCGGTGAACTCTTGGGAAGGTGGACTGTCCCCATGACAGACTCTGGAGTTACACACACACATCCAGCGGTGAACTCTTGGGAAGGTGGACTGTCCCCATGACAGACTCTAGAGTTACACACACACGTCCAGCGGTGAACTCTTGGAAGGTGGACTGTCCCCATGACAGACTCTGGAGTTACACACACACGTCCAGCGGTGAACTCTTGGGAAGGTGGACTGTCCCCATGACAGACTCTAGAGTTACACACACACGTCCAGCGGTGAACTCTTGGGAAGGTGGACTGTCTCCATGACAGACTCTAGAGTTACACACACACGTCCAGCGGTGAACTCTTGGGAAGGTGGACTGTCTCCATGACAGACTCTAGAGTTACACACACACGTCCAGCGGTGAACTCTTGGGAAGGTGGACTGTCCCCATGACAGACTCTAGAGTTACACACACACGTCCAGCGGTGAACTCTTGGGAAGGTGGACTGTCCCCATGACAGACTCTGGAGTTACACACACACGTCCAGCGGTGAACTCTTGGAAGGTGGACTGTCCCCATGACAGACTCTGGCGTTACACACACACATCCAGCGGTGAACTCTTGGAAGGTGGACTGTCCCCATGACAGACTCTGGAGTTACACACACACGTCCAGCGGTGAACTCTTGGGAAGGTGGACTGTCCCCATGACAGACTCTAGAGTTACACACACACGTCCAGCGGTGAACTCTTGGAAGGTGGACTGTCCCCATGACAGACTCTGGCGTTACACACACACATCCAGCGGTGAACTCTTGGGAAGGTGGACTGTCTCCATGACAGACTCTGGCGTTACACACACACATCCAGCGGTGAACTCTTGGGAAGGTGGACTGTCCCCATGACAGACTCTAGAGTTACACACACACGTCCAGCGGTGAACTCTTGGGAAGGTGGACTGTCTCCATGACAGACTCTAGAGTTACACACACACGTCCAGCGGTGAACTCTTGGGAAGGTGGACTGTCTCCATGACAGACTCTAGAGTTACACACACACGTCCAGCGGTGAACTCTTGGGAAGGTGGACTGTCCCCATGACAGACTCTAGAGTTACACACACACGTCCAGCGGTGAACTCTTGGGAAGGTGGACTGTCCCCATGACAGACTCTGGAGTTACACACACACGTCCAGCGGTGAACTCTTGGGAAGGTGGACTGTCTCCATGACAGACTCTAGAGTTACACACACACGTCCAGCGGTGAACTCTTGGAAGGTGGACTGTCCCCATGACAGACTCTGGAGTTACACACACACGTCCAGCGGTGAACTCTTGGGAAGGTGGACTGTCCCCATGACAGACTCTAGAGTTACACACACACGTCCAGCGGTGAACTCTTGGGAAGGTGGACTGTCCCCATGACAGACTCTGGCGTTACACACACACATCCAGCGGTGAACTCTTGGGAAGGTGGACTGTCTCCATGACAGACTCTGGCGTTACACACACACATCCAGCGGTGAACTCTTGGGAAGGTGGACTGTCCCCATGACAGACTCTAGAGTTACACACACACGTCCAGCGGTGAACTCTTGGGAAGGTGGACTGTCCCCTTGACAGACTTTGGAGTTACACACACACGTCCAGCGGTGAACTCTTGGGAAGGTGGACTGTCTCCATGACAGACTTTGGAGTTACACACACACGTCCAGCGGTGAACTCTTGGAAGGTGGACTGTCCCCATGACAGACTCTGGAGTTACACACACACGTCCAGCGGTGAACTCTTGGAAGGTGGACTGTCCCCATGACAGACTCTGGCGTTACACACACACGTCCAGCGGTGAGCTCTTGGGAAGGTGGACTGTCCCCATGACAGACTCTAGAGTCACACACACACGTCCAGCGGTGAACTCTTGGGAAGGTGGACTGTCCCCATGACAGACTCTAGAGTTACACACACACGTCCAGCGGTGAACTCTTGGGAAGGTGGACTGTCCCCATGACAGACTCTGGAGTTACACACACACGTCCAGCGGTGAACTCTTGGAAGGTGGACTGTCCCCATGACAGACTCTGGCGTTACACACACACACGTCCAGCGGTGAACTCTTGGGAAGGTGGACTGTCCCCATGACAGACTCTAGAGTTACACACACACGTCCAGCGGTGAACTCTTGGGAAGGTGGACTGTCCCCATGACAGACTCTGGAGTTACACACACACGTCCAGCGGTGAACTCTTGGGAAGGTGGACTGTCCCCATGACAGACTCTGGAGTTACACACACACGTCCAGCGGTGAACTCTTGGGAAGGTGGACTGTCCCCATGACAGACTCTGGAGTTACACACACACGTCCAGCGGTGAACTCTTGGGAAGGTGGACTGTCCCCATGACAGACTCTGGAGTTACACACACACGTCCAGCGGTGAACTCTTGGGAAGGTGGACTGTCCCCATGACAGACTCTAGAGTTACACACACACGTCCAGCGGTGAACTCTTGGGAAGGTGGACTGTCCCCATGACAGACTCTAGAGTTACACACACAAGTCCAGCGGTGAACTCTTGGGAAGGTGGACTGTCCCCATGACAGACTCTAGAGTTACACACACACATCCAGCGGTGAACTCTTGGGAAGGTGGACTGTCTCCATGACAGACTCTGGAGTTACACACACACATCCAGCGGTGAACTCTTGGGAAGGTGGACTGTCTCCATGACAGACTCTGGAGTTACACACACACGTCCAGCGGTGAACTCTTGGGAAGGTGGACTGTCCCCATGACAGACTCTGGAGTTACACACACACGTCCAGCGGTGAACTCTTGGGAAGGTGGACTGTCTCCATGACAGACTCTGGAGTTACACACACACGTCCAGCGGTGAACTCTTGGGAAGGTGGACTGTCCCCATGACAGACTCTGGAGTTACACACACACGTCCAGCGGTGAACTCTTGGAAGGTGGACTGTCCCCATGACAGACTCTGGAGTTACACACACACGTCCAGCGGTGAACTCTTGAAAGGTGGACTGTCCCCATGACAGACTCTGGCGTTACACACACACGTCCAGCGGTGAACTATCGGGAAGGTGGACTGTCCCCATGACAGACTCTGGAGTTACACACACACATCCAGCGGTGAACTCTTGGGAAGGTGGACTGTCTCCATGACAGACTCTGGAGTTACACACACACATCCAGCGGTGAACTCTTGGGAAGGTGGACTGTCTCCATGACAGACTCTGGAGTTACACACACACGTCCAGCGGTGAACTCTTGGGAAGGTGGACTGTCTCCATGACAGACTCTGGAGTTACACACACACGTCCAGCGGTGAACTCTTGGAAGGTGGACTGTCCCCATGACAGACTCTGGAGTTACACACACGCGTCCAGCGGTGAACTCTTGGGAAGGTGGACTGTCCCCATGACAGACTCTGGAGTTACACACACACGTCCAGCGGTGAACTCTTGGGAAGGTGGACTGTCCCCATGACAGACTCTGGAGTTACACACACACGTCCAGCGGTGAACTCTTGGGAAGGTGGACTGTCTCCATGACAGACTCTGGCGTTACACACACACACGTCCAGCGGTGAACTCTTGGGAAGGTGGACTGTCTCCATGACAGACTCTAGAGTTACACACACACGTCCAGCGGTGAACTCTTGGGAAGGTGGACTGTCCCCATGACAGACTCTGGAGTTACACACACACGTCCAGCGGTGAACTCTTGGGAAGGTGGACTGTCTCCATGACAGACTCTGGCGTTACACACACACACGTCCAGCGGTGAACTCTTGGGAAGGTGGACTGTCTCCATGACAGACTCTAGAGTTACACACACACGTCCAGCGGTGAACTCTTGGAAGGTGGACTGTCCCCATGACAGACTCTGGAGTTACACACACACGTCCAGCGGTGAACTCTTGGAAGCTGGACTGTCCCCATGACAGACTCTAGAGTTACACACACACGTCCAGCGGTGAACTCTTGGGAAGGTGGACTGTCTCCATGACAGACTCTGGAGTTACACACACACGTCCAGCGGTGAACTCTTGGGAAGGTGGACTGTCTCCATGACAGACTCTGGAGTTACACACACACGTCCAGCGGTGAACTCTTGGGAAGTTGGACTGTCCCCATGACAGACTCTGGAGTTACACACACACATCCAGCGGTGAACTCTTGGGAAGGTGGACTGTCTCCATGACAGACTCTGGAGTTACACACACACGTCCAGCGGTGAACTCTTGGGAAGGTGGACTGTCCCCATGACAGACTCTGGAGTTACACACACACGTCCAGCGGTGAACTCTTGGGAAGGTGGACTGTCTCCATGACAGACTCTGGAGTTACACACACACGTCCAGCGGTGAACTCTTGGGAAGGTGGACTGTCCCCATGACAGACTCTAGAGTTACACACACACGTCCAGCGGTGAACTCTTGGGAAGGTGGACTGTCCCCATGACAGACTCTGGAGTTACACACACACGTCCAGCGGTGAACTCTTGGGAAGGTGGACTGTCTCCATGACAGACTCTGGAGTTACACACACACATCCAGCGGTGAACTCTTGGGAAGGTGGACTGTCTCCATGACAGACTCTAGAGTTACACACACACGTCCAGCGGTGAACTCTTGGGAAGGTGGACTGTCCCCATGACAGACTCTGGAGTTACACACACACGTCCAGCGGTGAACTCTTTGGAAGGTGGACTGTCCCCATGACAGACTCTGGAGTTACACACACACGTCCAGCGGTGAACTCTTGGGAAGGTGGACTGTCCCCATGACAGACTCTGGAGTTACACACACACGTCCAGCGGTGAACTCTTGGGAAGGTGGACTGTCTCCATGACAGACTCTGGAGTTACACACACACGTCCAGCGGTGAACTCTTGGGAAGGTGGACTGTCCCCATGACAGACTCTGGAGTTACACACACACGTCCAGCGGTGAACTCTTGGGAAGGTGGACTGTCTCCATGACAGACTCTGGAGTTACACACACACGTCCAGCGGTGAACTCTTGGGAAGGTGGACTGTCTCCATGACAGACTCTGGAGTTACACACACACGTCCAGCGGTGAACTCTTGGGAAGGTGGACTGTCTCCATGACAGACTCTGGAGTTACACACACACGTCCAGCGGTGAACTCTTTGGAAGGTGGACTGTCCCCATGACAGACTCTAGAGTTACACACACACGTCCAGCGGTGAACTCTTGGGAAGGTGGACTGTCCCCATGACAGACTCTAGAGTTACACACACACGTCCAGCGGTGAACTCTTGGGAAGGTGGACTGTCCCCATGACAGACTCTAGAGTTACACACACACGTCCAGCGGTGAACTCTTGGGAAGGTGGACTGTCCCCATGACAGACTCTGGAGTTACACACACACGTCCAGCGGTGAACTCTTGGGAAGGTGGACTGTCCCCATGACAGACTCTGGAGTTACACACACACGTCCAGCGGTGAACTCTTGGGAAGGTGGACTGTCCCCATGACAGACTCTGGAGTTACACACACACGTCCAGCGGTGAACTCTTTGGAAGGTGGACTGTCTCCATGACAGACTCTGGCGTTACACACACACACACGTCCAGCGGTGAACTCTTGGGAAGGTGGACTGTCCCCATGACACTTACACAGAAATCCTCCAATAACTCCTGTGAAGAAATGGCCAGGCATTGTGCAGCAGACGCGTAGCCCTGCTCTTTATTTAGCCTGTCACCCTTGGCCTGGGGTGTAAATGCCGTTCCCATCGCTGTCTCAGGCTGAAGATGGATTGGCCAGGCGTTTTTGCCTGAGGAAGTCCTGAGGTGCAGAGGTCAGTGTGGCGGGACGGCGGGGGGGCAGATGATGTCCACGCTTTATTGAGCTCTCGTTGCCTATTCACACACCAGCACTGGCTTGGGTTGTAAATGCCTGAAAGAAACAAAGATAACGGCCGCCCACCCCCGCGGTGAGATGGCATTGATTGTGTTGAGCTGGAGCTCTCTCTGCTGATGTGGCTTCTGTGGAAATGTGTTACACTCACTTCTGTTCACAACTCAATCCTAAAGAACCGTCTGTAGAAGGACAAATGGCTTTAATGATAAAACTCCTGACGGGTGACATGACTCCATCTCTTCAGTTATAGTTCATGTTTAAAGAGAGACTGAAGAGAACGAGGTCTGTCTTCCTCTGTACAGACTCAGATCTGGACTGGGACTGAAATACATGCGTTTCTATTGTTAAATTTTGATCCTCATGCAAATTCCCCAAGTCCTTTTGCATATCATTCTTATATATATATATATATATATATATATATATATATATATATATATATATATATATATATGTGTGTATATATGTATATATAGTGTTATTTTAGTTTTTAGTATAGTTTTATTCATATTTTAAATTTGCCTTTAATTTTTTTGAGCCTTTCAAAATTATATATGTCGTTTTAATTTTATAATTTTGTTTGTAAATTCATTATGTGCGTTTGTCATTTTATTACTTTTTAGTTTAAAAAACAATATTGCTATTTAAGTTTTATTTATGTTTATTTCAGTTTTAGTTTACGATAATAACCTAATCAGCGTTATTTAAGTTTTTATTTGAGTTTTATTATATTTTGAATTAATGTTATATTTTAGTTTTCATGTTACTTTTACTCATAAAGTCATTACTTCATAAAGTGCTTTTCTCTTTTCATTAGGTTTTACTTTCTTTTATATTATTATTTAGGTTTATTTTATTTTATTTTTTATTTATTTCCGGGTTTTACCTAAAGAGGGAGGACAAACTCAGATCAACATAAATAATTGTTAAATAACAAATTAATTTAAATAAAGAAATATGTTTTAAGAAAAGTTAAAATATAATACTTAAATTAAATAAACACCATACACAAATAAATATACGGCTCCTACAATAAAAATAAAAAAGTTTAATAACTTAAACTTATTTCAGTTTATTGCTAATATTTTTAATTTAAGGTTTATTAATTTTCAAGTAATGTTTTTAATTTAAGGTTTATTAATTTTCAAGTAATGTTTATATTTTATTTCAGCTTTATTTTAATAAACAGAAATGTTAATAGTTTTAGTTAACGATTATAACTCAGTGTTTAGTTTTATAGTTTTATTAATATTTGTAGTCGCTTTTATTTTATATTTAGTTTTCATTTTAATTTTAGTTAAATTTTTAGTAATTTCATTGTGCTTTTGTCATTTTATTGCTTTTTAGTTGTTTTTTTAGTATTGCTAAATATTTAGGTTTAATTTTATTTTAGTTTTAATTTTCATAGTTTTAGTTTTAATTTACTTTCAGTTAATCATTTTAGTGCTTCAACTTATTTCAGTTTATTGCCAAGGCAATATTTCAGCTTTAATATATATATATATATATATATATATATATATATATATATATATATATATATATATATATATATATATATATATATATATATATATATATATATATATATATATATATATATATACATATTAAATGTATGCACTTTCATATTTAATTGTATTATTATGCGTCTTGTTGTTGTATTTATATGTGCACTGCAAGCTTTATTTACCAAGAAAAACTCCTTGTGTGTGAACAGACTTGGCAATAAAGCTCTTCTGATTATGATTATGATTATGATTATGATTATGATATATATAACCAGGAGGAAGAGGTTTCTCAGAGAGGAGAGGTTTGGTTTTCTGCAGGACTGTGGGAGTTTGGAAGTATGAAAACATAAAGATTGCTGAAAAAAGTGATCATGAGAGACTCACACACTGACTCCTGTCTGTTCCTGCTCCATTGTTCCTGAACACACACACACATACACACACACACCACACACACACACACACACACACACACACACACACACACACACACACACACACACACACACACACACACACACACACACACACACACACACACACACACACATGTTGGGTTTTCATCTTTTATGGGGACTTTCCATAGGCGTAATGGTTTTTATACCGTACATACCGTATATTCTATCCCCCTACACTGCCCCTGCCCCTAAACCTAACCCTCACAGGAGACATTCTGCAATTTTACATTTTCAAAAAACATCACTTAGTCTGATTTATAAGATGTTTTCCTCATGGGGACCTAAAAATGTCCCCACAAGGATGAGGATTTCGGATATTGCTATCTTTGTGGGGACATTTTGTCCCCATAACGTGATGATTACCAGTCCACACACACACACACACACACACACACACACACACACACACACACACACACACACACACACACACACACACACACACACACAGTTCCAGCTGGGTACCTTGGTCTCCTAGCAACCTTCACCTCAGTAATTTGACTGGCGGCACCTACGGTGAGGAATCATTGATTCACAAAGCCTCGGGACATTTATATTACACCCGCAGAAACAGACGCAGAGACGAGACCTTTAGATTCTGTGGCCGTGAATAAATCGCTGCTGTATTTCAGGACCACGGCACATTATTTGCTCGGCTGTGTGTCAACATGAGCGAACGATACTGAGCGCCAGATCATAGTGACAACACACACTCATGATACTTTAAACAAAGACTACACACGTTAGATGGCATATGATAAACGGATCATAAAGAGTCCAGTTAATTCAAATGCGTCTGGGTTTATCATGTCTGACGATTCATTAAATCTGTCTAAACTTTCATTATCGACGATATATTGTTCCAAAGATTTTAAATATTGTAATAGTAATATTACTTTAGTAAATTGTCTTTCTAGGCTTGCAGTTCACCATGGGTAATGAGTCGTGTAGATTGCGGTCAGAGGCCAGTGATTGGCTCTTTATCAGTTCATAAAGCTTCACAGGCCGTTATCTTTAGATGACAGAAACACACACTCACTGACGCTGAAGAACAAACACTCACTGACGCTGAAGAACACACACTCACTGATGGTGAAGAACACACACTCACTGGCGGTGTAGAACACACACTCACTGACGCTGAAGAACACACACTCACTGACGCTGAAGAACACACACTCACTGACGCTGAAGAACACACACTCACTGACGCTGAAGAACACACACTCACTGACGCTGAAGAACACACACTCACTGACGCTGAAGAACACACACTCACTGACGGTGTAGAACACACACTCACTGATGGTGAAGAACACACACTCACTGACGCTGAAGAACACACACTCACTGGCGGTGTAGAACACACACTCACTGACGCTGAAGAACACACACTCACTGACGCTGAAGAACACACACTCACTGACACTGAAGAACACACACTCACTGACGCTGAAGAACACACACTCACTGATGCTGAAGAACACACACTCACTGACGCTGAAGAACACACACTCACTGACGGTGTAGAACACACACTCACTGACGGTGAAGAACACACACTCACTGACGGTGAAGAACACAAACTCACTGACGCTGAAGAACACACATTCACTGATGGTGAAGAACACACACTCACTGACGGTGAAGAACACACACTCACTGACGCTAAAGAACACACACTCACTGACGGTGAAGAACACACACTCACTGACGGTGTAGAACACACACTCACTGACAGTGTAGAACACACACTCACTGACGGTGAAGAACACACACTCACTGGCAGTGTAGAACACACACTCACTGACGCTGAAGAACACACACTCACTGACGCTGAAGAAAACACACTCACACACGCTGAAGAACACACACTCACTGATGGTGTAGAACACACACTCACTGACGGTGTAGAACACACACTCACTGACGCTGAAGAACACACACTCACTGACGGTGTAGAACACACACTCACTGACGGTGAAGAACACACACTCACTGACGGTGAAGAACACAAACTCACTGACGCTGAAGAACACACACTCACTGACTCTGAAGAACACACACTCACTGATGGTGAAGAACACACACTCACTGACGGTGTAGAACACACACTCACTGACGCTAAAGAACACACACTCACTGACGGTGAAGAACACACACTCACTAACGGTGTAGAACACACACTCACTGACGGTGTAGAACACACACTCACTGACGCTGAAAAACACACTCACTGACGGTGAAGAACACACACTCACTGACGGTGTAGAACACACACTCACTGACGGTGAAGAACACACACTCACTGAAGGTGAAGAACACACACTCACTGACGGTGAAGAACACAAACTCACTGACGGTGAAGAACACACACTCACTGACGGTATAGAACACACACTCACTGACGCTGAAGAACACACACTCACTGATGGTGTAGAACACACACTCACTGACGCTGAAGAACACACACTCACTGACGGTGTAGAACACACACTCACTGACGGTGTAGAACACACACTCACTGACGCTGAAGAACACACTCACTGACGGTGTAGAACACACACTCTCTGACGCTGAAGAACACACTCACTGACGGTGTAGAACACACACTCACTGACGCTGAAGAACACACTCACTGACGGTGTAGAACACACACTCACTGACGCTGAAGAACACACTCACTGACGGTGTAGAACACACACTCACTGACGCTGAAGAACACACACTCACTGACGGTGTAGAACATACACTCACTGATGCTGAAGAACACACACTCACTGATGGTGTAGAACACACACTCACTGACGCTGAAGAACACAAACTCACTGACGGTGTAAAACACACACTCACTGACGGTGTAGAACACACACTCACTGACGCTGAAGAACACACTCACTGACGGTGTAGAACACACACTCACTGACGCTGAAGAACACACTCACTGACGGTGTAGAACACACACTCACTGACGGTGAAGAACACACACTCACTGACGGTGTAGAACATACACTCACTGACGGTGTAGAACACACACTCACTGACGCTGAAGAACACACTCACTGACGGTGTAGAACACACACTCACTGACGGTGTAGAACACACACTCACTGACGCTGAAGAACACACACTCACTGACGGTGTAGAACACACACTCACTGACGCTGAAGAACACACTCACTGACGGTGTAGAACACACACTCACTGACGCTGAAGAACACACTCACTGACGGTGTAGAACACACACTCACTGACGCTAAAAAACACACACTCACTGACGGTGTAGAACACACACTCACTGACGCTGAAGAACACACTCACTGACGCTGAAGAACACACACTCACTGACGGTGAAGAACACACACTCACTGACGGTGAAGAACACACTCACTGAAGGTGAAGAACACACACTCACTGACGGTGTAGAACACACACTCACTGACGGTGAAGAACACACACTCACTGACGGTGAAGAACACACACTCACTGACGGTGAAGAACACACACTCACTGACGGTGAAGAACACACACTCACTGAAGATGAAGAACACACACTCACTGACGGTGTAGAACACACACTCACTGACGGTGAAGAACACACACTCACTGACGCTGAAGAACACACACTCACTGACGGTGAAGAACACACACTCACTGACGGTGTAGAACACACACTCACTGACGGTGAAGAACACACACTCACTGACGGTATAGAACACACACTCACTGACGCTGAAGAACACACACTCACTGATGGTGTAGAACACACACTCACTGACGCTGAAGAACACACACTCACTGACGGTGTAGAACACACACTCACTGACGGTGTAGAATACACACTCACTGACGGTGAAGAACACACACTCACTGACGGTGTAGAACACACACTCACTGACGCTGAAGAACACACTCACTGACGGTGTAGAACACACACTCACTGACGCTGAAGAACACACTCACTGACGGTGTAGAACACACACTCACTGACGCTGAAGAACACACTCACTGACGGTGTAGAACACACACTCACTGACGCTGAAGAACACACACTCACTGACGGTGTAGAACATACACTCACTGATGCTGAAGAACACACACTCACTGACGCTGAAGAACACAAACTCACTGACGGTGTAAAACACACACTCACTGACGGTGTAGAACACACACTCACTGACGCTGAAGAACACACTCACTGACGGTGTAGAACACACACTCACTGACGCTGAAGAACACACTCACTGACGGTGTAGAACACACACTCACTGACGGTGAAGAACACACACTCACTGACGCTGAAGAACACACTCACTGACGGTGTAGAACATACACTCACTGACGGTGTAGAACACACACTCACTGACGCTGAAGAACACACTCACTGACGGTGTAGAACACACACTCACTGACGGTGTAGAACACACACTCACTGACGCTGAAGAACACACTCACTGACGGTGTAGAACACACACTCACTGACGCTGAAGAACACACTCACTGACGGTGTAGAACACACACTCACTGACGGTGTAGAACACATACTCACTGACGCTGAAGAACACACTCACTGACGGTGTAGAACACACACTCACTGACGCTAAAAAACACACACTCACTGACGGTGTAGAACACACACTCACTGACGCTGAAGAACACACTCACTGACGGTGTAGAACACACACTCACTGACGGTGTAGAACACACACTCACTGACGCTGAAGAACACACTCACTGACGGTGTAGAACACACACTCACTGACGGTGTAGAACACACACTCACTGACGCTGAAGAACACACTCACTGACGGTGTAGAACACACACTCACTGACGCTAAAAAACACACACTCACTGACGGTGTAGAACACACACTCACTGACGCTGAAGAACACACTCACTGACGCTGAAGAACACACACTCACTGACGGTGAAGAACACACACTCACTGACGGTGAAGAACACACTCACTGAAGGTGAAGAACACACACTCACTGACGGTGTAGAACACACACTCACTGACGGTGAAGAACACACACTCACTGACGGTGAAGAACACACACTCACTGACGGTGAAGAACACACACTCACTGACGGTGAAGAACACACACTCACTGAAGGTGAAGAACACACACTCACTGACGGTGTAGAACACACACTCACTGACGGTGAAGAACACACACTCACTGACGCTGAAGAACACACACTCACTGACGGTGTAGAACACACACTCACTGACGGTGAAGAACACACACTCACTGACGGTGAAGAACACACACTCACTGACAGTGAAGAACACACACTCACTGACGCTGAAGAACACACACTCACTGACGCTTAAAAACACACACTCACTGGTCGGTGTAGAACACACACTCACTGACGGTGTAGAACACACACTCACTGACGGTGTAGAACACACACTCACTGACGCTGAAGAACACACTCACTGACGGTGTAGAACACACACTCACTGACGCTGAAGAACACACACTCACTGACGGTGTAGAACATACACTCACTGACGGTGAAGAACACACACTCACTGACGGTGTAGAACACACACTCACTGACGCTGAAGAACACACACTCACTGACGGTGTAGAACATACACTCACTGACGGTGTAGAACACACACTCACTGACGCTGAAGAACACACACTCACTGACGGTGTAGAACATACACTCACTGACGGTGAAGAACACACACTCACTGACGGTGAAGAACACACACTCACTGACGGTGTAGAACACACACTCACTGACGGTGTAGAACACACACTCACTGACGGTGTAGAACACACACTCACTGACGCTGAAGAACACACTCACTGACGGTGTAGAACACACACTCACTGACGGTGAAGAACACACACTCACTGACGCTGAAGAACACACACTCACTGACGCTGAAGAACACACACTCACTGACGGTGTAGAACATACACTCACTGACGGTGAAGAACACACACTCACTGACGGTGAAGAACACACACTCACTGACGGTGAAGAACACACACTCACTGACGCTGAAGAACACACTCACTGACGGTGTAGAACACACACTCACTGACGCTGAAGAACACACTCACTGACGGTGTAGAAAACACACTCACTGACGCTGAAGAACACACACTCACTGACGCTGAAGAACACACTCACTGACGCTGAAGAACACACACTCACTGACGCTGAAGAACACACTCACTGACGGTGTAGAAAACACACTCACTGACGCTGAAGAACACACTCACTGACGGTGTAGAACACACACTCACTGACGCTGAAAAACACACACTCACTGACGGTGTAGAACACACACTCACTGACGCTGAAGAACACACTCACTGACGCTGAAGAACACACACTCACTGACGGTGAAGAACACACACTCACTGACGGTGTAGAACACACACTCACTAACGGTGTAGAACACACACTCACTAACGGTGTAGAACACACACTCACTGACGGTGAAGAACACACACTCACTGACGGTGAAGAACACACACTCACTGACGGTGTAGAACACACACTCACTAACGGTGTAGAACACACACTCACTGACGGTGAAGAACACACACTCACTGACGGTGAAGAACACACACTCACTGACGGTGTAGAACACACACTCACTGACGGTGAAGAACACACACTCACTGACGGTGAAGAACACACACTCACTGACGGTGAAGAACACACACTCACTGACGGTGAAGAACACACACTCACTGACGGTGAAGAACACACACTCACTGACGGTGAAGAACACGCACTCACTGACGGTGAAGAACACACACTCACTGACGGTGTAGAACACACACTCACTGACGGTGAAGAACACACACTCACTGACGCTGAAGAACACACACTCACTGACAGTGAAGAACACACACTCACTGATGGTGAAGAACACACACTCACTGACGCTGAAGAACACACACTCACTGACGCTGAAGAATACACACTCACTGACGGTGTAGAACACACACTCACTGACGGTGAAGAACACACACTCACTGACGGTGAAGAACACACACTCACTGACGGTGAAGAACACACACTCACTGACGCTGAAGAACACACACTCACTGACGGTGAAGAACACGCACTCACTGACGGTGAAGAACACACACTCACTGACGGTGAAGAACACACACTCACTGACGGTGAAGAACACACACTCACTGACGCTGAAGAAAACACACTCACTGACACTGAAGAACACACACTCACTGACGCTGAAGAAAACACACTCACTGACGGTGAAGAACACACACTCACTGACGGTGAAGAACACACACTCACTGACGGTGAAGAACACACACTCACTGACGGTGAAGAACACACACTCACTGACGGT
>NC_137111.1:2365779-2415779 GCF_949357685.1 Gobio gobio
TATACAAGACAAACTAAAATATTTTGTCAACAAAAAACAAGTATTAACTTTTTAAAATAAAATAATGGCATTTTTTAATCATTAAAAATATAAGCATTTTTGAGTTTGACTACAAACACGTCGCTAAATACAGCTATACAGCATAGTTAAAAACATAATAATAATTAATAATTTCTGTTAACTCTCAGTCATTATTCATCCTTTTCTCATGGTTTCTCAAAATAATTCATAAAAGTATAGAATATAGTGGCATATTTCTAATAGGGGCTCATTGTAACGCATGTTAACACACACACACACCATCTGCACAACTGGGATGTAAACCCTGCTCGTGTCTTCTGCTGTTAGATCAGCATTAAAGAATGATCTCAGCTGTTAAATAACATATAAGATTATAAAAATATCAGATTTGTCTTATTTTAAATAAACACAAAAAAATAAACTTAAGTAAGAAATGTACGTTTGCTATGGTTAAATACATGTTCAGTGATATCTTCCAGAGATTTTTTAATTTTGGTGCTATTTTTTCTCTAAATAATGTTGAAATGGCAAATGGTTCGTCATTCTGGAGACACTGGAGCTGCGTTTCCCACGAAGATCCGCGACTATTACGCAGGAATGAGAAAGTAGTTCCTAGCCATATCGGTGTAGAAAATCGCAACTTTTCATTTTCAGTTGGTCTTAGCACACGATGTAACTGTAGAAGAGTCAAGTTTTAAATAGGACAAATACTGAAAGTGTCTTTGGTCATTTTTTGAATGAGATGCTAATGGACTGATCAGAATCAATGATGTATGCTAAGCTATGCTAAAAGTGCTACTGCCAGATACAAAGATCGGCTGAATGGATTCAAAAACGGTAAAACTCAACAATTTAACTCTAGGGGACTCGTAAAATGCCTATTTTCAAAAAAAGTGGAGTGTTCCTTTAAGCATGAAGAGAACTCATCCGCCTGGTTTGGCCGCTCGTTCTAATGTTACCCTAGATAAATATGCGTTATTATTCGGCACATATCCAAGTGTTTGTGTGGAGTGTGGAAGCTGAAGTATAGCGTGCTTACATGACATGAAGGCGCCGGCGCGGTCACTGGCGTCTCTTTTCCTGACAGCGAAAACAACTTAAAATACTCCATAATTTATGGTGATACAGAACAAACAGGACTCGCGCTTTCTTTCGTCCTATAGGCCTAGTCTGTAGCCAGGGCGCCGCTAGCAATTTTGGGCCCTAATAAAGCATATGATGTTGGGTCCCCTACTGCACCAACCTAGCTATCCAAAATCTTTGTCTGCAATTTAATAATACTGACCAATTCCCCCTTCGCCGCAAGTTTGATTGACAGGCGATCGGACCAATCACATCGCCAAATCTGGCGTTTTGTCCGACAAAGCCGTCAGGAGAGTTGGTACACTGCAAAAAATGCTTTTCTTACTTAGTATTTTTGTCTTGTTTTCAATCCAAATTTCAAAAAAATCTTACATTAAGAAGCATTTACTAGACAAGCAAAAGTTTTTGTCTTGTTTTGGGGAAAAATAACTCAAAATTATGAGTTTTTGCTTAAAAAAAAGCAAAATAATATTGTTTTCTGTTTGAATTGAGATTATTTTGCTTACCCCATTGGCAGATTATTTTGCTTATTTTAAGTTTTGGTTATTTCCCACCAAAACAAGACAAAAACTTTGCTTGTCTAGTTGCTTGTATTTTTTAGATATTTGGACTGAAAACAAGACAAAAATATTAAGTAAGAAAAGCATTTTTTGCAGTGTAGATTAACCTCGGTGGACTTGAACTTGGAAAAACGGGTTGTACTGACGTCTTTCCGCGGTTGAAACAACATTTATTTTAGTGTTCATTCATGTTTATTTCTTGCTTATCAATGAACTAGAAGGAAGAGATGATGGGTTCATGAGCAGCTTTAACTGCTACAGCGATCACCACACATTAGCCACAAAACAGTATTTATTGTTTACATGTCTTTTAAAAAATTACAATTTCAAAGTTGAGACTTTGTTTCATTGCTCAGTCCTGTCTGTCGGCGTGTTGTCAGTGTCCTCTTTGCTCCGCGATGTGTTTTCTCTACGTGAGAACGTGTGTGTGTGTGTGTGTGGTGTGAGAGCGCCATGGCTTGTCGGACATAGCAACAGTAAAGGGGGCAGGTCTTCGCGAACGGTCAATTAAGCTCCTCTCGCTCAACCCAGAACGCCCCAATTGGCTGATGAAACATTGATTAAAATTAAGATACAATTTATACAAAACAAAACTTAATGAAGTGGTCACAATCATGTCTGACCCACTCCATGTCTCCTGGCATTGCGCATCTTATGATGTGTCCTTTTTCACTCATGCTGTTCACTTTTCGTAATCAACATAGATTGACAGATTGACAACATAGACATAAAAATAACATTATAATATTTAAACATAAATATAAAACTAAATACATTTTCTTTGCTGGATTTTGCCGGAAATGCAGAAATAAGCAATAATTTCGTTATATTTGTAACTCTTTGGTAGATTTTACTTTTATAATTTCTATTGCTTTACTACTAGTACTGTTTCTACTAATAAAACCGATCTCTGGGGGCCTCAAAAGTAAGTGGGCCCTTAGAATCGTCCTAACTCCCACCCCCCTGTCTGTAGCGCATCTCAGAAATGGACCGAAACTAAGCGCATCAGGCTTCTTACCTCACATAGGCTATATTATGAGAAACAAATGTGTACTTTTAAACTAACAAATTCAAACGAAAACAATATTCTCTGCTAATGTAATCCGTATGAAAAGTGCATTCCTCTCTAAAGGCGCGTCCATAGGAGAGGCAGCATCATCAGCTTCATCTCTCCAGCCGACACTGACTCAGAAAATACTAGTTTAATAATAAACAAATAAAATGTCTCCTTGTTTTTTCCCCCCCCCGACACATTTATAATAATCATTACTTTTGCCGGTGCTTTTCGCAAGCGTGCGCGCCGCTTCCATGCACACAGTATACACTGGTAAAAATGATGTGTTGGATTTACTTAAAATATATATGCACCATTTTTGCAACACACTTTTTAAGTAAACCCAACTTGGAATAATTTTACTTTAAATTAACAAGAACTACTTAAATATTTGAGTTCACTCAACATTCTTTACTTAAAAATATATGTAACACGATAGAATCTACTAAGTAATGTTAAGTTAACACAACTTGCACATACTTGCATGTTACATATATTTTTAAGTAAAGAATGTTGAGTGAACTCAAATATTTAAGTAAATATAACAAAGGTTTTCTTGTTAATTTTAAGTAAAATTATTCCAAGTTGGGTTTACTTAAAGTGCGATGCAAAAATGGTGCATATATATATTTTAAGTAAATCCAGCACATCATTTTTACCAGTGTAGGCTATTTAAGCAGACTAATTAAATTAGCCAAAATGTGCAATTCAATT
Organism: Gobio gobio; assembly: GCF_949357685.1. Classification (NCBI taxonomy): domain Eukaryota; kingdom Metazoa; phylum Chordata; class Actinopteri; order Cypriniformes; family Gobionidae; genus Gobio; species Gobio gobio. The sequence continues at coordinate 2,369,212 of NC_137111.1, forward strand.
AATGACTAGTCCACTAGAAAAATCTTTACAAAACATTTACTTAGTTGCCATTATTTAATCAGTAGGCTCCCTCTCTTCTACATTAAATTAGTTTGCGTTAACAGCTAGTTGATAAACAAATAAAATAAAGAGAATGGATTTTTCCTGTCACCACCACACAAAGCACCGTTTTTAAGGTGACAATTGGTTATCAATATGAAGCTTGTAGGTATTTAGAAGATATTGTATTGTATCTTACATTACAAAGATAAAGACTGACATTTTGTTAATTAAACAAAAATCACTTTAATGTTATAAAAATTTAACTTTTGGGGGGGGGGTTTCTTAGATGTATTTTGACTACTTTTTGTATGTTGTAAAATTAGATAACGAAGATATATTGACGAAAAAAAAAAACATTTAATAGGGCCTCATTGATTAATTTTGCCTCAATGTTGGTTCGCCTCTGCCTGTGATGCATTACTTATGAATCTCTCATGAACATTTTGAGAACATTTTGTTAAATTCAGAAACGGTTGACTCAAGGGTGTCTAGTTGCGTACTCCGTTTGTGTGTGTGTGTATTATGTAATGTGATTATGTTGTCATCCGTGCACAGAGGTGGACAAAGTACACAACTCCATTACTTGAGTATAAGTAAAAGTACTATTGGTTAAATATAACTCCATTACAAGTGAAAGTTGTAAAGACAGATTTTTACTTAAGTGAAAGTACCGAAGTACTTGCTTTTAAAAGTACTTAATATCAAAAGTAAAAGTAAACGCATTATTTTTTTTATTATTGTTGCATTGTTATATGAATGCACGCTGTTCCATCATGGTGGTTTAAGCCAGTCATGCTAGCATACCTTGAACACATTTAAATACTTGCTTAAAAGTTACAAAGCTCTTATCAAAGTCAAAATCATACTAGAAAAGAAAGGTTTCTACATTGTGTTTATTTGACAGGATTATGTAAAAACATATTTCTGAAAGGACTTCAGTTAACATTATTAGTCCAACTACATCGTTTTTGCATGCTAACTAACATCATTGTCGAACGTTAGCTATGCGTTAGCGCTCTATCCACAAGGCTATGGCAACTTGGCGGGTAAATCTATAAAAATCATTTGACCGACCATACTTCATACCACAGCAAATTTTGATTTAGTTTTAGTCAGTCTTTTGACTACAACATTTTATGCATCTGAATTGTTTTAGTTTTAGACTAGTTTTAATTGACTATAATAAGAATTTAGTAGAATTAGTAGAACTAAACTTCAGTACTTGTGGTCTGGCGTCTGAGAGGCAGCTTTCTGTGTGCACATTCGTGTCGTCGCACTTTTGAATTTTAACTTTTAAGTATGACTTTGGTCATGTGATCCTACAAGAGTGATTACTGATCGGCTGTCTGCAAGAAAAATCAAATCCTGTTTTAAAGAAGAAAACAAATCATCCACTGACTTTCAAAGCGGCTACGACTTTCTACTTCGAGGGCCTTGATAGAAATGGAGTAAAAAGTACGATATTTGTCTTTCAAATGTAGTGAAGTAAAAGTCATAAGTTTCCAGAAAAAATACTACTCGAGGAAAGTACAGATACTCAAAAAGTGTACTTAAGAACAGTACTCAAGTAAATGTACTTAGTTACTGTCCACCTCTGTCCGTGCAGAACATGTAAACAACATTTCATTGACTTCTTTAAGTCAAATCTTTTTAAAAGTAAATTTCAGACAAGTCAGCATCAAAGTTTGTCATACTTCACTCATCTATATATTTTCTTTTCACAGAGACTTGAGTGAGAACTTCATCCAGGCGATTCCTCGAAAGGCCTTCAGAGGAGCCACGGACATCAAGAACCTGTGAGACTCGTGACAGCACAGCATTGAGTCCAGAGATCACACTCCAGCGTTTGCTAAACATCATTTCCCTCTGTGTTTTCACAGTCAGTTAGACAAGAACCACATCAGCTGCATCGAGGACGGCGCTTTCCGTGCCTTACGCGGGCTCGAAGTTCTGTGAGTATAAAAACCACCACATCTCATCAACTAATCAAGAGCGAGTCTCGACCATCCAGCATTCATCTGTGGGATGTTGTGTGGCCAATTAAAATGTGATCATTTGCGTCATTTGATTCCTGTATTTGCATTGTTGTAAGGGTATGTTTAGGGTTGGGGTAGGTGTAGGAGTTAATAAAACACATCTGGTAAGTAGCACATTTATTTATTGTTATTTCATTGTGAGATTTTGAGATTTTGTTGTTAACTGCTGTATAGGTAAGGTTCATGTTTGCCATGTCAAGTCTTTGTTTTATGTTTTTGATCTTTTGATTAAACTGCACTTGGGTCCTACAACTCACCTCGTCAGTGGATACTTGTGACAGTCCTGACCGCATGTTAAAACATCTGGATGGACAAATGTTCGTGATTTCTTTTAGGATCATAGACTAATTGAATTCATGACATTAATAAGTCCAACAGGTTAAATCAGTCAAATCAGTGACATTAATTAAATAATCGAATGCTATTAACACACTTACCTAAACGGACATTACAAGAGTTAATCCTGTTCTGTGTCATTTCACAATTCAGCTCGTTCTGTCATCATTTAGTCATTTTTTAATCACCTAATCTTCTTTGTTTTTGCTGCCAGACAAACGCATCATGAAGTGATTTGTCCTGTCATTGTGTTCATTGTCTGTTCTGAGTTCTAGTCCTTCATTTGTTGTCGTAGTCCCTGATTAGTGTCACACCTGTTCCCCGTTGCTTTAATTTCCTTCCTCGTGTGTTCTTCCTCAGTTCTTTGTCTTGTGTTAATGTTATGTTGTGTGTGTGGAGTGTTCTCTTCATGTTCATTAAAAGTATTATGACTATTCGTTCATCATCTTTGGGTTATCAACACAGCCAACCCCTGACAGAACGAGAGACCTAGGAAAGGATTTTTTTAACGGCGAATTAATAACTCTGGACATGCCCGCAGTTGTCCTCCTGCTGGAACAGGGGGATCGCTCCCTCGAGGATCACAAAAGGGTCTTTCTCAGCCTGGCGTGCTTTGCTTACTACCCCGATCAAGCGTCCATATTGGTGGAGTTCGTAGGGATGAGGTCCAGACGCAGAGCTGGGTTACAGAGGATTTGTTATATTATAAACTGGTTAAGGAGGTGTTTCCTGTGCTATAGTCACCGCTGGTCCCATTCAATTCCAAATCGTTCAAGTCGTCCAAGTCGCCGCTGGCCAGAACTGAGGGTGTTTTTACACCGGGCACGTTTTCTAGGTCCGAGTCCAAGCGTTATTGTTCCTCAACTTGATTCTGTTGAACCCTGGTGCATTTGCATTCATCTTACGTCATCACAATGCACGGCCATGATAGAAAACAGAACGTGGATCAATATATAGTGTTTTTTATTAATTTGGTGCAACTATGTGCAACTGAGAAAACGACACTTGGGTTTACTGTATGTGTGTCGCATAAGGCGGCTTTCTGCTGCTTGGAAACACTCTTTTGAGGAGACGGTGGATTGCCATTCATTTGCCGCCCTGATTGCACTCGCTATGCTTGAATACACTGCAGGCTCTCTCTCGCTCGTATCTAAGGTTAATCATCAACACCATCATCTCTTACATGTGTTTTATTGAACTGAATAGGCTACATCCTAATTGGCTAAAATGCATGCACGGGTAACTTTTCTTCCTGAACAAGTGCGCACCCGAGTCCATGTTGCTTTCACATTCATGTGAATCGCACCATAGTTAGAGTGCACAGAACTTAAGGCCTTTGCACACTGAGTCCGAAATTTTCGCATGCGTTTTTTCGTATTCGTGATCCGAAAAATTTGTCACGCACAGAGACCTTGCACACTGAATCCGATGCGTATTAATGAATGCGTTACGGAAAAAAACGCAAAACAATACAAAATGCCGCCTTCAAGTAGTGAGGATGATTTTTTTGTCCTCTCTCTTCTTAAAAAGAGAAAAAGAAAGAGGAAATAATGGGTCCATCATCCACTCCTGCGATCGCATAGACAGGAAGGAGAGTTCCACCTCCTTATCAATGACCTCGGATTATCCAGACCGATTCAAAGTTTACTTTAGACTGTCAGTGGCTCAGTTTGATGCTTTGCTAGTGATACTGGAGCCACATATTAAAAAGAAGACCACCAATTTCCGTGAATCAATTGATCCTGAACAAAGACTGGTAGTATGTCTCCACACACACACACACACACACACACACACACACACAGACGCGTGGTTTACAGGGACTTGGTGTTCTATAATTATAGCTGTGATATAATAATATTAATAGTATTTTTGATACAATAATATTTGTATATATAAGGGTATCTGAGCACTGGCGATTCATTCACCAGCATTGCCAGCAGTTTTAGGTTGGGCATCAGCACTGTAGATGGGAAAAGCGGATGCAAAAAATGCAGAAAATCGAACCTGTTCCGAATTTTTTTTTGACAGACGAAAGTTTCGGAGGCAGTGTGCAAGCGTGATTGACATAATGTGAGGTCGAATTTATTTTTTGACGTGCAAAAATTATGCATGCGAATTTCGGACTCAATGTGCAAAGGGGTTTAGACCACCTCCTTCAGGTAGTCTCGGGTTCGGTACCTCAGTGCATTTTCCATGCGAACTGTGCCCCATTTCTAACTAAACTGCCAGTGTAAAAACTCCCTGAGTATTCGTTACCCAGCTCCAAGTCTCATTCATCACAGGTGGTCCTGCCCAGCCTTCCTCTCCCTCCTCCACTGTCTAAGTTATCCAGTTCCTCAGCCTCATCTTCGCTGTCTCCTCTCAGCCCCTTGGCTCCTCCAGTGGCTCCGTTCCGCCTTGGGCTTCACAGTCATCACCTCCGCCTTGGCACATGGATTCCGCAGCTCCACCTAAACCCTCCAAGCCCCGGACTCCACTTAAGCCCTCCGACCCTTCGGCTCCACCTTGGCTCAATGCTCCTCCGGCTCCACCTTGGCTCAACGCTCCTCCGGCTCCACCTTGGCTCAACGCTCCTCCGGCTCCACCTTGGCTCAACGCTCCTCCGGCTCCACCTTGGCTCATGGCTCCTCCGGCTCCACCTTGGCTCAACGCTCCTCCGGCTCCACCTTGGCTCAACGCTCCTCCGGCTCCACCTTGGCTCATGGCTCCTCCGGCTCCACCTTGGCTCAATGCTCCTCCGGCTACACCTTGGCTCAATGCTCCTCCGGCTCCACCTTGGCTCAACACTCCTCCAGCTCCACCTTGGTTCAACGCTCCTCCGGCTCCACCTTAGCTCAATGCTCCTCCGGCTCCACCTTGGCTCAACGCTCCTCCGGCTTCACCTTGGCTCAGCGCTCCTCCGGCTCCAACTTGGCTCAACGCTCCTCCGGCTCCACCTTGGTTCAACGCTCCTCCGGCTCCACCTTGGCTCAACGCTCCTCCGGCTCCACCTTGGCTAAACGCTCCTCCGGCTCCACCTTGGCTCAACGCTCCTCCGGCTCCACCTTGGCTCAACGCTCCTCCGGCTCCACCTTGGCTCAACGCTCCTCCGGCTCCACCTTGGCTCAATGCTCCTCCGGCTACACCTTGGCTCAATACTCCTCCGGCTCCACCTTGGCTCAATGCTCCTCCGGCTACACCTTGGCTCAATGCTCCTCCGGCTACACCTTGGCTCAATGCTCCTCCGGCTCCACCTTGGCTCAACGCTCCTCCGGCTCCACCTTGGCTCAACGCTCCTCCCGCTCCACCTTGGCTCAACGCTCCTCCGGCTCCACCTTGGCTCAGCGCTCCTCCGGCTCCACCTTGGCTCAACGCTCCTCCGGCTCCACCTTGGTTCAATGCTCCTCCGGCTCCACCTTGGTTCAACGCTCCTCCGGCTCCACCTTGGCTAAACGCTCCTCCGGCTCCACCTTGGACTGCCATCCCTAAGGCTCTGCCAGGCTCCCTCGTCCTGTACCACCATGGTCCTCACTCCCACCGTCTCCACCCCGGTCTGCCAAGCCCAAGCCTCCAGCTCAGTCACGCCTGCAGCTCCACCCTGGCCCTCCAGGCCTTCGCCGTTACCTGGCTCTTCGGCTCTTCCTTTGTCTCCACCTCCACCATCTCCACCTCAGTCAGTCGTCTCCCTGGTTTTGCTTGGCCTCTCCACCATGGACCTTCTTTATTTCTTGGCTCTAGGTCCACTTCCTGCTCCTCCTGTCTTTGATCTGGTTCCTCCACCATGGCTTTTCCCACCTTTATCGCCTCCTGGTCGTCAACTCCTCTGTGTCTTCCTCAGTCTGATCCTCATCCTCCTCCCTCCCTCTTCAGTTTAAACAGTGCAAGGGTGCACTTTCTGGGAAATGATTAGTTATATCACGATCAAGTTTTATTCACTGTCTTGTTCAGTCATTCATTTGTTGTAATCATCCCTGATTCTTTGATTACCTTCCTTGTGTATTTAAGTGCTATTTGAACACACACACAAATTGTGGACATGATTTGAAAAGGTTAAATGGTCCTAAATATAATCATTGTGGTATTTCTGGAAAATTATGGGAACAAATTGATCATAATTATTGCATAAATATTATTTAGTACTATAAAATTCAATCAAAATAAAAAATATTAAACAAAAATATTATTACATTGAATTAAAAGAAAAAAAGGTTACATATGTGGTGTTCGGCCTCTTTTGACCGGAGTATGAGTGAGAGCCCTTAATGAGGAGACCCAGAGGGTTTAATTATCTTGATATTTTGCAGAACGCTGAACAACAACAACATCAGCAGCATTCCAGTGTCGAGCTTCAACCACATGCCCAAGCTCAGGACCTTGTGAGTAACACACACACACACACACACACACACGTACATAAAACACACACACACGTACCACACAAAGCATGCAATCACACATGCACACCAATCGTAATCACACAAGTCAATCTTCGAGAGAGAGAAAAAAACTCGCTCATTCTGAAACTTTAGGACTTCTTCAGAAAACAGAATGTTTATGTTTTTTTGTCTTTGACTTTCATTGTATGGACAAAAACATATTTCAAAATATGTTATTTTGTTCTGCAAGGTTTCAAATGATATGACAGTGAGTAAATGTTATGTTATGTGGGTTATGTGATGGGAGATGATAGATGCTGGTTAGTTTATATCTGGAATCAAACCCAGTGTTTTCTGTGAGATTTTGCGGGCCTGTAGCTCAATCACTAGAGTTTGCCGCTAGCAACGCCACGCTTGGGTTCGATTCCCTGTGATGTAAGGGCATTTTCAGACGTGTAGATCCTTTTCCTTGTTCCCAAACGGGGATTAAAATTGATACAGTGTTGCAATTTCTTCTTGGTTTGGTTTGATTTCACAAGGCAACATTTCTAAACAGACCAAAATGTGTTATTGCACATCACATGTGAGTCAACAGGCCTCTCATTGGTCAGAGCAGCTGTTTACATTCTGAGATTCTGCTCACTGTTACAATGTTGCAATACTTTCTCATAGCAGTCATTCATCAGGATGGATAGACTACAGCTTTGCGGGATTATTGTGGCTTTCTTAAAAGCTGTCGTTATCATTTTGAGGAAGAATGCTTCCTCTGTGTTTTGGACGGCTGTTCTGAAATATGTTAGTCAGACCAAATTTTAATTAACCATTTCACGATTCGTTTTGGGAGGATTAGCGAAACAAACACTGCTGTTTTTCACGCAATGTACATAATTACACATCATTGTGATAAAACATGGTCCATTGGGTCAGATTGCTTTCTCATCACATCGGGTTGCTGAATTACTCCAGAGTTCGTTTTCAAGTGGGTCAGACCATTTTTTGGGGGGTGCGGACATGAGTGCGAATGCCGTGTTTATATATGCCTTATTAAAATGTGCCAAGTTCTGAAACAAACGTTCCCAACGAGCCCTAAATCACATTAGATAACAGCTTCTGACAGACGCAAACATAAATCAACTTACATTGAGATGTTTTTATCTTTACTAGTCAAATTCAAACACATTTTTGTACTTCCTGTTGGGAAACTGAATTAAATAAAGTACATGTTTGTGCTTGTATGTTCTATATGGGAGTTGAACTGCAGTTTTAGGCCCATCTTTGCTGACAACTCAACACACACACACACACACACACACACAGTGTCATGCAGTTTTGGCGGGACGGCTCAGGCCACACGGCTCTGCCAGAAGCCGCAGTCCGTAATTCACACACACACACACACACACACACACACACACACACACACACACACACACACACACACACACACACACACACACACACACACACACACACACACACACACACACACACACACATACAGCACATTACCCCAGAAATAAACACCCCCACACACTGCTTTTATGAAATGTATATTCTGGTATTCCTCTGGAATTTCTCAAGCGTTTTACCACATGGAGTTTCTTTCTCATGATGTTCTGCTTTATTTATTTCTTTATTTAGTTATTCAGTTACAGAAACGGACATTACAGGTTTCCATTAAAGAATGTAATGAACATGATTAAAGTTTTAGAGGTTTGAAAGCCAGATCCGCGTGACCACAGTCAGTTTGTACGTTCCCTGTTTGTTATTTTATTATTCGCTTGCAGCAGTAAAGCAGGATAATTTTTCTAGTTCATTCTTAAGCATGCGTCCAATCATCTTGCAGACGTTCCTCCTTTACCAGACCCTACTAATCAGATGATGGAGTTACTGGGTAACGATAACTGTGTATAGGCCAAAGGGGCGGGGCCTGGTTGAGTTAGTTAGTAGTGTGTTGAAACTGGCGGTTATGTTAAAGGACAACTCCTGTGAAAAATGAGCCTAGGGGTGATTAACACATGGTTACCGAGTAGATCGTTCTCTGGGATGCGTTTTCATGAAATTCGGATGTAAAGAGTTTTATCTCTAAAAACAGATTAGCTTATAACGCTAGTCTATGGGGCACAGAATAAGTCAAATTAAATCGCTAGTTAATACCACTAACAAGGCTCAACATAGCCTCACACTAACACGGGAGCATAATGAGGGTCCCTACATGCAAACCCAAGCATTGAGAACTGTGTAAGTGTACAAACAGTTTAATAAGAAGAAACTTTATAAAGACAGTACATTACGCGTATACAGACAGGAGCCATCTTGGAAAACAGTCGAGCCATGAACGCTGTGCTAAGTCGATAGGAATTAAGTTCAGCTTAGCACAGCGTTCATGGCTCGACTGTTTTCCAAGATGGCTCCTGTCTGTATACGCGTAATGTACTGTCTTTATAAAATTGAGCCTTGTTAGTGGTATATACTAGCGATTTTAATTTTACTTATTCTGTGCCCCATATACTAGCGTTACAAGCTAATCTGTTTTTAGAGATAAAACTCTTTACATTCGATTTTTATGAAAACGCATCCCAGAGAACGATCTACTCGGTCACCATGTGTTATTACCCCTAGGTAATAACACATGGTTTTTCGCTTCATTTTTCACCGGAGTTGTCCTTTAAGGGGCGGGACATTTCCCAAACACCAATCACAACACACTGCTCCAGCCCACCAATCAGAGGACAGTGTGCTTTTCAGAAGGCGGGGCTTCATAGAGACAGGAAGTAAACAGAGCGTTACTGACAGACTGGGAAAAGAGGAGCCGCAACAATGGAGAATATGAGGAATAATCAACACTCAAGCAGGAGAACCTGCTCTAGTGGAGCACAAACACAACATCAGGGGCATATTAATGCGTCTTTAACATTCAGTCTTCCACTTTTCCTCCTCCAGCCGTTTACATTCTAACAACCTGAACTGTGACTGTAATCTGGCCTGGTTGTCGCAGTGGTTGCGCGAGCGGCCGACCATCGGCCTGTTCACCCAGTGCAGCTCTCCAGCTCCGCTACGAGGACTCAATGTAGCCGAGGTCCAGAAGCATGAGTTCAGCTGTTCAGGTAAGACAAGCCCTCAGTGACCAATCTGCCGTCCGTTCTCTATTCTGTTCCACTGATCTGAATTACAGTTTATCACCAAAACAACTGATCAGAGTCTAGTTGGTAACACTTGACAATAAAGGCCCCGATATATTCACCGCAAAGATTTTTTTTCCTCTGAATGACAGAATAAAAACAACAGAAATGAGAAAACATGAGCTGAGAAAGCATGTGATCATAGTGATGTGGATGTGTTTGAGATTCAGATCATGTCTATTTCTACACACTTTATACAGTAGATTGATCTAAAGCAGCAGCTTTACAGTATTAAACATGAACAACAGTGTCAATTCCAATCACAGCTTCAGTTTCTGCTGTAAAGCGGCTCTCAATGTGTCTGACCTCGATCGACTGAACAGAACCAATGAAGATTTACACCTCAAAGAAGCCACACCCACCTATTACATCATCACCACACGGACCAATGGGAGTTCAGAGGTGTTTAACCAGCCAGAGCAAAGTTAGCTTTGGAAATGTGTTTTGAACTTTTGACCTGATTTTTTTCGAAATGACGTCAAACCAGTTCTTCAGTTTTGCCTGAAGTAAATCGGGGCCTTCAGGTCGCATTATTCAGCGTTAGTTAATGCATGAGCAATACATTTGTTACAGTAAGATGACAAGATTACATTATTACAGTGTAATTACGCAAATAAGTACTGAGGAATATTATTCAACTACATGTACTTGCTATAGGGTTAATTGCTTATAATTATGCATAATTAATCATTCGTAGATGTAACTATGTCACCTTAAATGCTTTAGAAGTATCATCATGGTTAGTTCTTTCATCGTTAGACGACTGAAGCCTAACTTTAACCTTCTTATTCATTACGTCTGTCCCTCGGCAGGTCAGTCTGAGAGTTCTGGGGTTCAGTCGTGTAGTTTGGCCACGGGCTCATGTCCGGCCGTCTGCACCTGCAGTAATAATATAGTGGACTGCAGAGGGAAAGGACTGACGGCGATCCCGGCCAACCTGCCCGACAGCATGGCGGAGATGTAAGTTCCTGTAGCTCAAACAGTAGAGCATTACACAAGCTACGCCAAGGTTGAGGGTTCAATTCCCAGGGAATCCATAAACTGATAGCACGCATACCTTACATGCAGTGCAAGCCGCTTGGGATAAAAGCGTCTGCCAAATGCATACGTGCAAATGTTAGTCTGAGCTTTTTTTTCCCAGTACAAATATCCAAACATTCTTGAATCAAGATCTTGTTTTCTGAAAAAAATGTATCAAAATGAAGTGATTAAAATAAGAACAAATATCTGCCAATGGGCTCAGAAAAATAACCTGGTTTTCCCTTTGAGTTAAGTTCTTGTTTGGATGTTTGGAAAACAAGACAGAAATACTGAGGAAGAACATCATTCTGCGATCTCTGGATTATAGTCACATGATCTACGACAGAGACTGAACAGACCACAGGAATGTGCTGTCTGGAATCACTGCAATCCAAAGAATGTAAATTGTGTTTCTATATTTCCTACCGAGTGCCCTGCGTTTGAAGAGAAGGGAAATTCTGCAAGTGTTTAAGTCAAACTGTTATTGCCTCTGGCTCTGAAGGCTCTAAATGACCCTGACAAATGACTTTCCTGTTTTAAATGAGGCTTTTTAGACTGAAAACAACTGCTTTCTTCACAGTACTGTGGACTGAAGCCGCAGGGTGTACCATTAAAACAGACCCTTAAAAACACAACCAGCCGCCACAGACGCTAATGACATCCAAACCAGACGAAAAGACGAACCGGAGACTTTATCAGCATTGCTGATGTTCGCTGTGTTCTCGAAGTTTCTGCCATAACAGAATGATTGTATTGCCAGGAATGTATCCTACGACAGATCATTCCAGCCAGGCCACAGAAATCATACACACATGGGAAATTTATTTTTGGAAGAATTACAGAATACTGTATGTAGTATTTGCCTGTTAAAACACTAAAATTACTAATTTAATTTAAAAACAGCAAATGCTTTAATCAGTTTGTGAATGCACTCTCCTTAAAGCAGCTTGCAAATGGACAGTACAACCTTATTTTTAACGTAAGAGCAGGTGCAGCTATTTGTACATTGAATGTTGAGTGAATCTGGCTTCCAGTGTCATTCGCTTCCAGTTATTTTTAGCTGTACAAAACAGCTTTTTACCATATTATTGTCTTAATTATAAACCCATTCGTTTGTAGTGCAAACAGCTTTACCGTTTACTGCACTTCGTTATTCATCTAGTTATAACATTTTCCCACTGTGCTTAACCCCAGATCATCATCATTCTAAAAAATGGTTTTAACCCCGGGTACAGGAACGTTTCACTCAGAAGTGGGGTTAGCATCAGGGTTATGAAACCCTGCTCCAGTGCAGCATTAGCGCCACTTTTGCATCATTTAACCCCACATTGCAGTGCTAAAGGTGTGCAGCATAAAACAATGCAGTGTTGTGCTGCGTTCCAGACAACTCGTAATTCTGTTTTTTTCCCACCTTGTACTCAGAAATGATGTCTGGAATGCCCTTGAAGTCGAAAATCTAACCTGTGAACTCAGGGCAGATCAATCACCCCCGACCTCAGAAATACATGTGAACCACAAGCCAGAGCCCATCGCAGACCCTGAGCTGAAGCCTTCATCCTCATGTCCCTGAAGTCTGCACCTCCTCATGTGAAATCCTTAATTCCCTGATTCCCTCCTACATTCAAGCCTGGTCTCCACCGTTGGTCCCATTCAGTCCCAAGTCATTTCCGTCGCCATTGGCTCTCTCCAGTTCCAAGTCGTTCAAGTTATTCAAGTCGTCCCTGGTCAAGCCCAGCTCCAAGTCTTCATTGCCCAGCCCCAATTATCCTTCATCGCCTATGGTCCCGTCCAGCCTCCAGTTTCTCAGCCTCCCTTTCGCTGTCTCCCTTCAGCCTCTTGGCTTGTCCAGTGGTTCTGCCGTGCTGCTCGGATCTGCCTTGGGGTATCGAGTTGTCAGCAACGCCTTGGTGTATCCCTCAGATACACCTCCAGCCTCTGAACCCCGGACTCAACTGACCCATCAGCTCCACCTTGGTTCTACTGTCCCTCGGCTCCACTGTGGTTTGACAACCCTCTTGCTCACCCTGGACGGCTCCCCCATCCCTATGGCTACACCTTGATCCGTCATCACCCTGGTTGCGCCACAGACTTCTAGTCAGGGCTCTGAACTGGTTCAAGGAACGAAAACAAAAACCGGAAACGAACGAAATTTTAAGAGGAACAAAAAACGAACACGAAATCAAAATGAATTTGAATCGTTCTGAACAGAAACGTTAATTTGAAATGACCATTAACCGGTTAATAACGTTATTTTATCGTTCTCTTTAATATTTTAATTTGGCAGTGACCAATAATGAATAGAGTAGTTCAGCATGTGACGTTGACGGATCAAGCGTGAGTGAAATGTCATCTATGAATCTACCGGTAACACAAGTCAGTGTAGAGCGTGCATTTTCATGCTTCAAGTACATTTCTTTCCCTGCTGAGGTCTAAAATGAAAACGCAGGTATTGGAGGACATTCTTTTCGTACGTTTAAATAAGCAGTACGGACTTTAAGCTCAAATAGTCTGATTTAGGCTAGTTTGTAGATTTCGTTTAAGCCTATCCAAGTAGGTTACTAGCATCTATCAAACATTTGTCCTATAGTCTTTCAGATTGCCAATACCGGTCAATGTTTTCTATATAGACGGTTGATGCTTCGTGTTAAATGGTATGTTATATTGCATTAAATGATCAAGCTTTATTAGCTGACTGAATTTGATTATGTGATGCAAGGACGTGTTGCTCAGTGTTTGCTTTGAAATTACCAGCATTAAAAGAGCAATGGTTATCCAGTTTATTTATTCTTTATTCATACAATTTTTAAAACAAGTCGTGTTGAAAAAAAAGTTATGTACAAAGAATGTTATCACTCTTCTGAAAAGAATTAGGCATACAGGGGGCCACTTTCCGCTCCATTAAAACAGGTCAATATTTGTCCCGCTGTTTATGCTTTGTAATTAATGCTTGTATTTCTGTTGTGGTTTTAAAAATTTTATGAAATAAATATTCAAGTTTAATTATCATGCGTTATATTATTATTGAGTGAAAATAAGTCTTCATTTATAAATATTTGTTTAAAGTATAGGCTAAATTAAAATAACGTTATTAACCGGTCGGCGTTTTTGGAACAGTAATGTTTAATGAGGAACGCAAAAACGGAAACGTTAAAATATCGATTCTGCTCGGAGTGAACCGATTTATATTTTTTTCCGTTTTTAAGCCCTGCTTCTAGTCCTCTGGCTATGCTTCATCCCTCCACCCTTTCAGCTCCACTGGGCTTGTCTTTCCCTGTGGCTCCACCGTTGTCTTCACTCCCACTGGCTCCTCCATGTCTGCAGAGCTCCCGTCTCTGCCTTGGTCCAACAAGGCTGCAGTTACGCCTCAAGTCTTCTGCTCTTCGGCTCCACCTGAGTCTCCACCACCATCTGCTCCACCTCAGTCAGACAGGCTCCTGGCTCCACCTCGCCTCTTTTCTCCATTGGCCATGGACTTCCAGTCAGGCTATGTATCATTCATCCACCCCTTCAGCTCCACTGGGGTCTTCTTTCCCTCTGGCTCCACCGTATTCTTCACTCCCACTGGCTCCACCCCATTCTGCCATCTCTACCTCGCTCCCACGAGCCTGTGGTTACACCTTGGCCCTCCATTCCATCGATGTCACCCTGTAACTTCGGCTCCCCATCTCCGCCTGGGTCTCCACCTCAGTCAGACAGGCTCCTGGCTTCACTTTGCCTTTTCCCTTCATCGGTTCTCCCTGTGGGCCTTTGTCTTGGCATTGCTCTGTATCACAGTATGCCCCCTCACTCCTTCATCTCCTCCCTGGCACTTCCCTCCTTCCACTCCCCCTTGGACAGTTCAGTCAGTCGGGAGCTGCCGTACAGGAGGGGGAAGTAACCTCTACACTCTAAAAAAAAAGGCTCGTAATCATAGGGGAACCTTTTTTAGTGCTATATAGCACCAATTTTGGTGCTTCAGTGGTTCTTCAGCGGTTCTTCAGAGGTGCTATATAGCACCTTAGTCAAAGAACCGGTGAAGAACCTCTGAAGAACCGCTGAAGAACCTCTGAAGAACCGCTGAAGAACCTCTGAAGAACCACTGAAGAACCGCTGAAGAACCGCTGAAGAACCACTGAAGAACCACTGAAGAACCGCTGAAGAACCACTGAAGAACCGCTGAAGAACCACTGAAGAACCGCTGAAGAACCGCTGAAGAACCACTGAAGAACCACTGAAGAACCGCTGAAGAACCGCTGAAGAACCGCTGAAGAACCACTGAAGAACCGCTGAAGAACCGCTGAAGAACCGCTGAAGAACCGCTGAAGAACCACTGAAGAACCGCTGAAGAACCACTGAAGAACCTCTGAAGAACCGCTGAAGAACCTCTGAAGAACCACTGAAGAACCTCTGAAGAACCGCTGAAGAACCTCTGAAGAACCGCTGAAGAACCACTGAAGCACCAAAATTGGTGCTATATAGCACTAAAAAAGGTTCCCCTATGATTACGAGCCAAGAACCATTTTTGGTGCAATATAGAACCTTTTTTTTTTTAGAGTGTAGCCTCCAAACCCCGGACTCCATCTTGGCCCTCCGACCCATCGGCTCCACCTTGGCTCAACGTTCCCTCTGCTTCACCGTGGTCCCTCATGCCCTGCTAGGCTCCCTCGTCCCTCCGGCTCCACCTTGGTCAGTCATCACCCTAGTTGGCCCATAGACTTCCAGTCTGGCTATGCATCATTCCTCCATCCCTTTAGCTCCACTGGGGTCTTCTTTCCCTCTGGCTCCACCGTAGTCTTCACTCCCACTGGCTCCACCCCATTCTGCCGTCTCAACCTCGGTCCCGCGAGCCTGTGGTTACACCTCGACCCTCTAGTCCATTGATGTCATCCCGGAACTTCGGCTCCCCAGCTCGCCTGGGTCTCCACCTCAGTCAGACAGGCTCCTGGCTCCACCTTCCCTTTTCCCTTCATCGGTTCTCCCTTTGTCTTGGCATTGCTTTGTATCCCACTACCCTCACTCCTTCATCTACTCCCTGCTTCCCTCTGTCAGACGGGAGGGAGGATTAATGTCGCAGACTGCTTTTCCCATCATCCTACCTGGCACCTAAGCACACACACTATAAATTACAGAGACTAATGATTCTTGAGATTAGAAAAGTAATAAATAAATAATTGTATTATGGAAACAATCTGAACACATTAAGTGGCTAGAAAGTCATTTTCGCTGTATGTTGTACAATAATAATGCTAATAAACCGAATACAAAATATTGAATGGAGAATATTGATGGCAGAGACTACAGCATTAGTGAAGACTGTGACTACTTGATTGCAGGTGAAATGGAGTGGGAGTGTGTCTATTAGAGAGTGCAATGAAATGTTAACGCTTGTGTGTTTTTGCAGACGACTGGAACAGAACGGCATCAAATCCATCCCTCCAGGAGCCTTCTCTCCTTATAAGAAACTGCGCCGAATGTAAGTTATGCTACTCATTGATTGGATTTATTCATACAGAATCCAGTTTAGTCTGTCATATTCAATTCAAGATTATTTGTATAGGGCTTTTCACAATATTGTTTCATAGCAGCTTTACAGTGTGAACAGTATAATAAGTCAGAGATGAGACTGTGAAAGGAATGTCTATATGGCAGTGGGCAGGGCTTGATTTTGTCAGTGGGGAATTGATTAGATGGTTGTGGTTTGCTATTGGTGGATCTCATGTGAGTGACAGGTTGCCCCGCCCTCGTTATCAGAGAAGAGATGTCGCTGCAAGAGGGAGGGGAAGTTATTCTGATTCAAGATTCAATCAGGAACATGAATTTAAAACAATAATAATGATGTGCATGGAATTCCATAGAAAAGCAAGAATTGTCCATTTTGATTATGTTGACTCTAAGTTGGTTGGTTGGTGTTTTAAGGACATGCCAGCTTTCTCGTCTATTTTCATGGTGAGTAACAAGTTAAAAAACTATTAAAGCAATTCAAATCCTGTATACTGTATTGATTCAGGATTGACTCTTTTAAGTTTGCATCGATTCTGTTATTGTCCTGATTATTACTGTGAAGCTGCTTTGAAACAATCTGTGCTGTATGAATAAATGTGACTTAAAGTTGAGATTTTCCAGAAGCCGATTTGCTCATGTAGCCTGTCTTGTAAAAAGCTCTACAAACTCACATGACATGTTGTCGGGGAGTATTTTCTCTCTGCAGTCTGTGCTTGTGTGTGGTTTGATGGGTAGACCGCAGGCTTATTAAAGTCTTCTCCGTGGCCTATAATGCCTGCCGTTTACTAATAGTCCTCACCACAGACGAGCTGGAGGTTCAGACCTACCCATTTACATACCGACTGCCACATGAGCCAAAAACAGCCCAGACTCAGCGTGATCCTGGCAAACTCACTTCACATGTCGTCTGCTGACACTTTGACACGACCAAGTCTTTTTCTGTCTCTCTTTACAGAGATCTCAGCAACAACCAGATTTCTGAGATCGCTCCAGACGCCTTCCAGGGCCTGCGCTCCCTAAACTCACTGTGAGTGTGTGTGTGCTGTGATAGGTGGTTTGTGGCTTATCTCATGCATATTAATTAGGCCATGCTGACTTTCTGGGTGTAAACTCATTAATATTCATGGGACAACCCTTCACTGCATCTTAACTTACTGTACATCACCCACATGCTGTACGCTTGAATTCTCTAATTCGCTTTTGTTTCAGTTCCATCAGATTTAGTAAGTTAGAGGATTTACGAAAGGAAATTCCCCGATCTGTTCGCTTAAAATAGCTTTTTGATCTTATTGTGAATGAATCAGCTGATTGATGTTTCATTTTTATTTCATTTATTTTTTAAAATAACTGGTGAAGAGTCAGTCTTCTCTCCGGTGATGTATGCAGGATTCTCCAATCATTTAATCCGGTTTAAACTCCGCCCCCTGCAAGCTCATCTACATACACTTGAGTGCCATGCCCACATCTCATCATCCAATCAACAATCAATTCAAAGAACAAAATCCCATTTAACATTTTTCTTTGGCGATAATCCATTACACTCGGATGCACATCAAAATATTAAATTTAATTGCAAATTTAATGCAAAAAAAATCTAATTTTCTTAAATAACTTAAAAAAGGCTAAAACCCAGCTGACAAAAAGTATGCTCTGAGAGTGTTTTGCTAACGTTCCCATTAAGTTATGAAAACGTTATGTCTCTGAGCATTTATAATGTGCAGTTTTTAGATAAACGTTTTTTTCTTGGGTATATGAACGTTAAGGAAACATTCCATTGTATCGTTCTTCACACATTATGGGAACGTTACTTTTGAATGATCTCTGAACGTTCCGAAAAAAAGTAACATTTAAAACATGTTAGACCAACATTCCATGAACAATGTATAAATAACGTTTGTGGCAATGCTTTGAGAACATAATATATATTATAATTTATGCTGGGCACTCGATTAATCATCCAAAATAAAACGTATGTGTGTGTACAGTGTATAATTATCATGTGTATATATAAATACACACTCATGCATGTATATATTTAAGAAATATTTGCATGTATATACTGTATATATATATATATATATATTTATATTATATATAAATATTTTATATATAAATATACATTTTTTCTTAAATATGTATGTGTGTGGATTTATATATATAAATATAAATATATAACACAAACTTTTATTTTGGATGCGATTAATCATGATTAATCGATTGCCCAGCATTAATTATAATGAATTATATCTTTCAGAAATAATTGTAATCAAAGTTAAAATGCCTTATATTTGCAAATTCCTTGTTACATCTTAAATTGGTTATTTGTCATGTGTTTGAACGCATCAAAAATGTAACAATGAACAGATTTGTATTAAAATGTATGTGGTTATAAGTATTCATGATATGCATTACAAAGCAATAATATACTTTCCACCTATGACCTTTAGCCCTTATCTAGCAGTAAGGACGAGTGTACATGGTCTTCTGTTGATTGTCTCTCTGATGTTCAGGGTTTTGTATGGAAACAAGATCACGGATCTGCCCAAAGGAGTGTTTGATGGACTCTACGCGCTCCAGCTGCTGTGAGTGTTGAAAGAACTGTCCATTTCATCTCAGTTGAGATATTGAAGAGCTGTGATATGTAGATTATAAAACGAATGAACGCTGCTCACTGCTGTTCTCTTCCTCCTGTGTTTCCAGGCTTTTGAATGCAAACAAGATCCACTGTCTTCGTGCAAACACCTTTCAGGACCTGCAGAATCTCTCGCTGCTTTCTTTATACGACAACAAAATCCAAACGCTGGCCAAGGGCACCTTCAGCTCGCTGCGCGCCATACAGACCCTGTGAGCACACACACATTCATACCACACGCTCTTATAGCTCAAAATAAAATCGGAGAACTTTTTGCATGCCTAATGTTAGACTCTTAATATAGCGTTTAAATGTAGTGATTATATTTTCGTAAAAACAAAAATAGTGTGTTGTTGATGTAGTCCTGTAAACGGTCACCCACTTTTTGGCCTGGAGTTGGTCTCTTTTTACATTTACAAAGGAAAGTATAAGAAATTATAGAAGTTTAAGTCTATTGTAAAGCAAATGTACTGTACTGTAACTTGTTTTATTTATTACCAAACATATATTTTTTTCAAAATAATTTGCTATGAAATCAAAGCAATGTGTCCAGCCTAATTGTGTTCCAAATTTGAAGTTGATATCACAAAAATTGAGGTTTTTGTGATATTTTGTTTAGGCGTTTTACCTAAAACTCTTTTAACGTTTAAAAATGAATACATTTCTGTCACTTCTATCACAACACAGTGGCCAGATATGGACACTTGAGTCTCAGACCTTCCCAACGATGTGTGTTTCGTCAGGATTAGAGCAGATTTGATTATTAAATAGTGCAGTAAATTGAGTAAAAATGTGAATTATGGCTCCGCCCACTAGGGGGAGGAGCTCTGCTAAATGATTTAAACACTGTTGAAAGCATTCAAAATGGTTTTCGGAGGATGCATTTTTGAATATTTAAGCATTCAAATCTAATTTATAATGATTACTAAAATATCTGATTATACTTCCGATAAGAGTTACTTTAGGTAATACCAGCAAAAGTAATCCGATTAGATTAATGTAATCTTTTAGATTACACTTTTTAGGTTATGACACAGTAATTTGTAATCCGTACCAGTTTACATTTCAGAAGTAATTTATACGCACAATGTACTATAGATGATTAAAGGTTCCCCACACACACACACACAAATATTCTGAACATATTTAGAACATTTCCAATGGTTCCCAACTAACAAGTAGTAACATTTAAAAAACGTTTGACAAACATCCAACTAAAACGTTTGAGAAAAATTCTGCATGAATGATGTTTTTGTGCTAACATTTAGAGAACATTATTAAAGGACAGATAACCTTCTATTAATGTTACTGGAGGAATGTTTGTTCGTAACGTTGAGAGAACGCTCTGAGAACGTTCCCTGTTAGCTGGGTTACAGATTGACTCGTGTAAATGTGGATGAATGAATGTGTGTGTCTTGTTTTCAGTCATTTGGCTCAGAATCCGTTCATCTGTGACTGTAATCTCAAGTGGCTGGCCGATTACCTGCGCTCCAACCCCATCGAAACCAGTGGAGCCCGATGCACCAGCCCTCGCCGGCTCGCCAACAAACGCATCGGCCAGATCAAGAGCAAGAAGTTCCGCTGCTCGGGTAAAGCTCCGCAACACACTTCACAAGAGCAAAGAACAGAACTACATGCTCAAAAAAAAGAGTACAAAATTGTACCTTTTAGGGTACAAGTGGCCGTCACTGGGGTGGTTCCCTTAAGGGAACATTTCTGTACCTCTAAGTCAAGGGTCGGCAAGTTCGGTCCTAGAGCAGATGTCCTGCAGAGTTTAGCTCCAGCTCTACTCAGCCACCACAGTATAAAACACATGGCTCCCAGCATGCATTGCAGCATTAAAGGGTTAGTTCACCCCAAAATGAAAATTCTGTCATTAATTACTTACCCTCATATCGTTCGACACCCGTAAGACCTCTGTTCATCTTCAGACACAAATGAAGATATTTTAGTGTAAATCTGATGCTCTGAAAGGCCTCCATTGGCTCAACTTTACACTCTCAAGACCCTTAAAAGACACTAAAGACTAAAGTTACAAAGTCCATCTCACTACAGCGGCTCTACAATAACTTTATGAATCAGCGACAATAGTTTTTTTGCGCAAAAAAACCCTAAATAACGACTTATATAGTGATGACGATTTCAAAACACGGCCTCATGAAGCTTCGAAGCGTTATGAATCAGTGAGCCGATTCAGCGGTTCAGAGCGTTATGAATCAGTGAGTCGATTCAGCGGTTCAGAGCGTTATGAATCAGTGAGTCGATTCAGCTGTTCAGAGCGTTATGAATCAGTGAGTCGATTCAGCGATTCAGAGCGTTATGAATCAGTGAGTCGATTCAGCTGTTCAGAGCGTTATGAATCAGTGAGTCGAATCAGCGGTTCAGAGCGTTATGAATCAGTGAGCCGATTCAGCGGTTCAGAGCGTTATGAATCAGTGAGCCGAATGATGATTCGGATCGCGTGTCAAACCGCCAAACTGCTGAAATTTGGCGATTCAAACCGCTGATTCGACTTGCTGATTCATAACGCTTCGAAGCTTCATGATGCCGTGTTTTGAAATCATCATCACTATATAAGTCGTTATTTAGGGTTTTTTTGCGCACAAAAACTATTATTATTATTATTACATTGTGTCAATGGAGGCCTTTCTGAGCCATCAGATTTAAACTAAAATATCTTAATTTCTGTTCCGAAGATGAACGAAGGTCTTACGGGTGTCGAACGACATGAGGGTAAGTAATTATTGACAGAATTTTCATTTTTGGGTGAACTAACCCTTTAAGTATGTCACCATTGTTGAGATGCTGATTCTTGATTTCTGTGTGCATCTAAACCCTCCCACCCCCCCATAGAGTGTTTTTAAAAATCTAAATTCATAACGTCTGATCTGTGGCAAGAAATTATTGTCGGTGAATATTCTTTATTAACATTTTTACTCAGTGATGAGTTTAGTCAAAACATTTTCTTCATGATAGTTTTTGTTTATGGCTTCTTTTGATTTGAACAGATTATTTGTTTTGTTAAAACTGTAACAAAAACCACAAACTTACATAAGAAGCTAAGAGTCAAACCGCCCAACTAAAAGACACACTGATGTCCATAATGGAGACCAACTAAAGGATACACTGATCTTCATAATGGTGAATTTTGAAAAAAAAATTATCAACATCTAAAGCTCTGTTAATTCTCAATAAGAGCTTCTATAGACGTCTTTCACGGTTGGAGCCAAACTCTGCAGGACCGAACTTCTGCTCTAAGTGAGGAAAACAATGGTGTAATTGTACCCTAAGGACCAATTGTGTACCTTTAAAGGTACAGTCATACGCTTTGCTCCTCAAGGAACAAAATTGCACCTCGACTGTACCTTTTTTTCTGAGAGTGTACCAACCTCAAACCTCATGCACTGTTCAAAATTAAATCAATCACAAAGCCATCAAACACACACCAGCTCAAAAACAATCTGACTCTGACCTCTTACTGGAACGAATGAGTGTTTGCCACACGTTATCTTCAATTACAGTGAGTATCACATTGTAAACTGTTTGTGTCTCTTCTGCTCATGAATCTGATCTCCAGTAATCAGTGTGATATTCCTCCAGTGTAGATCAGCTGTTCTCTGTGTGAATATATAGTCAAGTGTCATTTATTCCTGTGATCAAATCATCATTCCTCCAGTCTTCAGTGTCACATGACCCTCCCTAATCATTCTCAAATGAGGATCTGATGATCAACATTTATGATGGCAGTCGCAGTGAAATTGTTTTAAATGTACACAATGGAACTGTACTACTGTACACACACATACTACTACAGCAGAGCATATACAGTAAGGCTCTGCTGGGCTCCATTTCCCCGTCATGTGCTGTATTGTGAGATGCTGATTGGTGATTCGTGTCCTCTTGTGTCTCCATCACAGCCAAAGAGCAGTACGTCATCCCGGGTGAGTGTGTGTCCACTTCACTGTACATCACACACAGCTTGTATTAATAGTGTGTGTTTGCACAGGTACTTTATTTCCAGTACACTATAAAAATGGTTTTCAAAGAAGAAAATACTATTTAATTTTTTCAACTTCAAAATGCAACGTTCAGTGTGTGTTACTTGCCGTTTCTTTGTAAATGTGTGTGAAATTTACTTACAATCTCGGTAACTTTATTACGTCCACTTTAGAGCTTCTAACTGTAAGTAGCTACAGGCCAACTCACTCTCAGTAGAGTATTAGTAGACTGCTATTATAGGGTTAGTAGAATAAGTTGACATGTAGTTGAAAAGTTACTTATATATAACATCGAAATAAAGTGTGACCAGTTTCTGAGTCAGAACTGAATCCATTTTTTTTTTGTATATAGAACTCAAGCGTTTTTACCCCCCCCCCCCGTGTTTTAACTGTTTTCATAGAAAGCTTAGAACATCAAACATTTTTCAAAGAATAAAACATGCGTAAACAGTACTTTTATTGTTTGTTTTTTTCTGCTGCTTCTTTGACTGTGTTTTGGTCAGGAGATTCTGTACTATTTCAGGAGATGCTTTATAGCGCCCCCTAACGTATAACAGTGAAAACACGAATGGCTGAAAAATGTATGCCAAAATGGTTCTATAGAAGGAGAACTGTCTTAAATGATTTTAGAGGATCTTGTAATCATAACTCACCGTCCCCTGGAGTGTGTGTGTGTGTGTGTGTGTGTCAGGGCCGGCCCTGACCAATTTGCTGCCCTAGGCAAGATTTTACTTGGTGCCCCTTGTATCAAGGTTTAGCACTACATGTTATCAGTCTAAGTTGCGGAAACACTGGTACTGTTTTATTTTTTTAATGCATTGATGTTTTTTAATTTTTATTGTTGTTGTTTTATATGATGTCCAGTCCATTCTACCCCATCATTATGTTCATGATATTATTATTATTAAATTTTTTTTAAAAGGCTTGTGATAGTTAAACTATACAAAAATAGCACCTACGCCACATTACAGCCTAAACACAAATAACAAGTACAAGCACAAACTATTGAGAACTAGCAAAAGTGTTTGTTTTCCAGTAGATGGCAGCAAACTTCCACTAATATGCACATTCATGTTTTCACCATGAATTAAACTGAGAAATTTAGATATTTAATGTCAAATTTACATAAAATTTTGCTATTTTAAATAAACCTGTATATAAATATCATTACTAATTTCCGCAAATACATTTAAAAATGTCCATATGTCCCCTTAAAACTGCACAACTGTAGAGTAAAAACATTAGGCTATTAAAAAAGTGATATTACATGCGTTTAAAAAAACAGATATGATTTTTTTATTTTTTGACAAAATACACTGTCTGTGGCCACTGGAGAACCCAAAACAGCTGCTTGCATATAGTTTAAGAATTAAGGAATTAATTAGCGTACATTAGTATTTTACTACTATGCAATTAAATAAACTGTTCATTCATTACATCACTTTACCTCTGTCTTTACACTGCAAAAAATGCTCTTCTTCTTTACTAAATTTTTCTTGTGTCCAGTCCAAACATCAAAAAATTCTTAAATCAAGATGTATTTACTAGTAAAATGACATTAGATAAAAAATTTTCCTTGTTTTCTGGGGGAAAAAAAATCAAAATTAAGTGAGTTTTAGCTTAAAACTAGCACAATTATCTGCTAAATGGGGTGAGAAAAATGATCTTATTTCTGTTTGGGACAGAAACATGAAACAAGATTTTAATCAGAAAAAAGATTATTTTTCTCACCCCATTGGCAGATAATTTAGCTTGTTTTAAGCATAAACTCACTTAAGAAAAAATAAAATTTTACTTATCTAGTAAATGCATCTTGGTTTAAGAATGTTTAGATATTTAGACTAGAAACAAGACAAAAATACGAAAAAGAAGAGCATTTTTGCAGTGTTTCCCTTATCTTGCCTGCATCAGAGGGCTTCTGTTTTTTATGACACTACAAGTCGGCCATCCGTCATAAATTATCAGGCAACTTTCACCGTGTCTACACCTGGAGCGAGCGGCCAACACCCTTAAAAATGAAAGCAATCCTGTCTACATTAGATGCGGCGAGAGGCGACGCGACACAACAAATTCCCAACGTTAAACTGATCACGCGTTATAGGCCTATTTCTGACGCACTTCAGTAGCTCGGCGGGGGAGATCGATGAGGCGGACCGGGAAGATGCGGGGGACTTAGTTACGTTTTTTTGCGCTTTATTTGGTAATATTTAAAATGAATGTGAATAAAATAGTATCAGTAATACATTTTGGCGCCCCTATGGATGAGTGGCGCCCCTAGCATTTGCCTATTTCGCCTATGCCACGGGCCGGCCCTGGTGTGTGTGTGTGTTAATTATTGAACACCAGTTAGATAACAGCCTTGTGCTTCGGAGCATGTAAGCACTTCCTTTGTTAAAGCATTCTGACATCGCAAGCCTCTGTTTAAATTGCTTGAACCCAAAAATATGTTTAGCCAACGTTCCCAAAACGTTATTTTTGAACGTTCTCAGAACGTCCAGTTTTTAAAAAATCGAACCATTAAAAAACCTTCCATGAATGCTACATAAGTAACGTTTTTATGCTAACATTTTGAGAACGTTATCAAAGACCAGATAACTTTCAACAAATGTTCTATTAACGTTACGGGAAGAACGTTTGTCCAACATTCTGGGGGTTTTTCTTGTAGGAACTGAGGATACCCGGCTGAACAACGACTGTAATAATGACCCGGTCTGTCCAGCCAAATGCCGCTGTGAGTCTAACGTC
Organism: Gobio gobio; assembly: GCF_949357685.1. Classification (NCBI taxonomy): domain Eukaryota; kingdom Metazoa; phylum Chordata; class Actinopteri; order Cypriniformes; family Gobionidae; genus Gobio; species Gobio gobio. The sequence goes on from NC_137111.1 coordinate 2,395,042, forward strand.
GTGGACTGTTCCAATCTGAAACTGAACCGCATCCCTGAACACATCCCAGCATCCACCACTGAACTGTAAGACAGCATCAGCCAATATTTACGATAATTCTCCAGAAGTCTGTTTGGTTTAACCTCATTTTGCCGTATGTTTTTCCACAAGCCGTCTCAACAATAATGAGATCACGACGATAGAAGCCACAGGCGTTTTCAAGACGCTTTCTCACCTGAAGAAAATGTAAGTCTCGCTGTCACGTCTGTCCGTGCGACCGGTTCTGATTCTTTACTAACGTTGCCCTTTGACCTGCAGAAACCTGAGTAACAATAAGATCTCTGAGATCGAGGACGGGGCGTTTGAAGGGGCGTCTTCGGTCAATGAGCTGCACCTGACGGCAAACCAGCTGGACTCTGCGCACAGCGGGATGTTCAGGGGTCTGGAGGGCCTGAGGATGCTGTGAGCCCACGCCGCTTCAGTCAGAAAACACTCATAATGTATCATGCTCTTCATCTGAATTCATGCTCTGTTTGTTTTCTAGAATGCTGCGGAACAATCGCATCAGCTGCATTCACAACAACAGCTTCACAGGCTTGCACAACGTCCGTCTTCTGTCCCTGTACGACAACACGCTGAGCACCATAACGCCCGGAGCCTTCGACACGCTGCAGAGCCTCTCCACCCTGTAAGAGCCAAACCGCTGCTCTATCCGACCCAACACTGGCACAAATCCCGAGAAGAGTTTAGCATGTTCTGCAAGAGACAGATGTTTCCTGTAATCAAACTTGAGCTGAGCAGCTAACAGAGAACGTTCTGGCAAAGTTATGGACAAACGTTCTTCCAGTAACGTTAATAGAACGTTCGCCTTTAAGAATGTTCTTTTAGCACAAAACATTTTTTTATACATCATTTACGGAACGTTTTTTCTTAAATGTTTTAGACATTTTTAAATGTTACTACTTGTTTCGGAACGTTGAGAGATTATTCAAAAGTAACGTTGCCACGGAATGTTCCTATAACGTTCACGTAACGAAGAAAAAACGTTTTTAAAACATTTAACTAACTGGATGTTTTGAACATTCAGAGAACTTTCAGAAATAACGTTTTATTAACGTATTGGCAACGTTAGCAGAACATATTTGTAGCTGGATCCAGCTAACAGGAAACATTCTCAGAACATTCTGGCAAGGTTTTCTCAAAGTTAGAAACGTTAGATTAACTGAGACTTGTTACAGCACTTGCATATTGTTGATATCGTTGCCCTTGGACTGCTCTAGCTGCTTCTATTGCCCTCATTTGTAAGTCGCTTTGGATAAAAGCGTCTGCTAAATGACTAAATGTAAATGTAAATGTACAAACAAACGTTCTTCTAGTAACGTTCTCAAAACGTTATTTATATGTCGTTCATGGAACTTTTTTCTGAAAGGTTTTAGTTGGACGTTCGTGTAACGTTTTTTAAAAAATGTTACTACTTGTTTCAGAACTTTCAGAGAACATTCAAATGTAACATTCCCATGTTTGCAAAACGGATTGTTCCTTTTTTAGAAGATTCACACCAAGAACGATAACTACGGTGGCCCAGTAGTGCACAACACAACGAAATTTAAAAAGCATACATAAGTTCACAAGACAAACAAATAAATCCACAACACAACGGAAAAAACGCAACACAAAGAAATAAAGCCGCAACACAACGAAAAAGCTGCAACACAACGAAAAAGCCGCAACACAAAGAAATAAAGCCACAACACAACGAAAAAGCCGCAACACAATGAATTAAAGCCACAACACAAAGAAATAAAGCCACAACACAACGAAAAAGCCGCAACACAAAGAAATAAATCCACAACACAACGAAAAAGCTGCAACACAATGAAAAAAACGCAACACAACGAAAAAGCTGCAACACAAATAAATAAATCCACAACACAATGAAAAAGCCACAACACAACGAAAAATCTGCAACACAAATAAATAAAGCCACAACACAACGAAAAAGCTGCAACACAAAGAAATCAAGCCACAACACAACGAATAACGTTAATAGAACGTTTGTTTAAAGTCATCTGGCCGTTAAGAATGTTCTTTTAGCACAAAAACATTTTTTAATAAATCATTTACGGAACGTTTTTTCTTAAACATTTTTAAATGTTACTACTTGTTTCAGAACTTTCAGAGAACATTCAAATGTACCGTTCCCATGTCTGCAAAACGGATTGTTCCTTTAATGTTCGCACAACCAAGAAAAAACTTTTTTATAAAAATTACACCAAGAACGATAACTACGGTGGCCCAGTAGTGCACAACACAACGAAATGTAAAAAACATACATAAGTTCACAAGACAACGAAATTAATCCACAACACAACGAAAAAGCTGCAACACAAAGAAATAAAGCCACAACACAACGAAAAAGCCACAACACAACAAAAAAGCTGCAACACAAAGAAATAAAGCCACAACACAACGAAAAAGCCGCAACACAACGAAAAAGCCACAACACAACGAAAAAGCCGCAACACAACGAAAAAGCCACAACACAACGAAAAAGCTGCAACACAATTAAATAAAGCCACAACACAACGAAAAAGCCACAACACAACGAAAAAGCCGCAACACAACGAAAAAGCCACAACACAACGAAAAAGCCACAACACAATGAAAAAGCTGCAACACAATGAAATAAAGCCACAACACAACGAAAAAGCCACAACACAACGAAAAAGCCGCAACACAACGAACAACACAACGAAAAAGCCGCAACACAACGAAAAAGCCACAACACAACGAAAAAGCCACAGCACAACGGAAAGGCCACAACACAACGAAAAAGCCACAACACAACCAAAAGGCTGCAACACAATGAAATAAAGCCACAACACAACGAAAAAGCCGCAACACAACGAAAAAGCCACAGCACAACGAAAAAGCCACAGCACAACGAAAAAGCCGCAACACAACGAAAAAGCCACAACACAACGAAAAAGCCACAACACAACGAAAAAGCCGCAACACAACGAAAAAGCTGCAACACAAAAAATAAAGCCACAACACAACGAATAGCGTTAATAGAACGTTTGTTTAAAGTCATCTGGCCTTTAAGAATGTTCTTTTAGCACAAAAACATTTTTTATACATCATTTACGGAACGTTTTTCTTAAACATTTTTAAATGTTACTACTTGTTTCGGAACGTTGAGAGATTATCCAAAAGTAACGTTCCCTGGAATGTTCCTTTAACGTTCACATAATCAAGAATTTTTTTTAAAAAAACATTTAAAAAACTGGATGTTTTGAACGTTCAGAGAACTTTCAGAAATAACGTTTTAATAACTTATTGGCAACGTTAGCAGAACATATTTGTAGCTGGATCCAGCTAACAGGAAACATTCTGGCAAGGTTTTCTCAAAGTTACAAATAAACGTTCTTCTAGTAACGTTCTCAAAACGTTATTTATATGTCGTTCATGGAACTTTTTTCTTTAATGTTTTAGTTGGACGTTCGTTTAACGTTTTTTTTTTTAAATGTTACTACTTGTTTCAGAACTTTCAGAGAACATTCAAATGTACCGTTCCCATGTTTGCAAAACGGATTGTTCCTTTATTGTTCGCATAACCAAGAAAAAATGTTTTTATAGAATTCACACCAAGAACGATAACTACGGAGGCCCAGTAGTGCACAACACAACGAAATTTAAAAAACATACATAAGTTCACAAGACAACGAAATTAATCCACAACACAACGGAAATGCTCCCGACCACTAGGGGGCGCTCTTGAAGTGCGGTAAAGTTAGTTTTCCTTGCATTGTTCTATAAATTCACCAGTCTTACAAATATTTAAACACTACGATCAGTTTTAAGTGTGCAATTGTATATCGACATGAAATATCAATTCAAAATCACCTATGTGCATTATAGCTGCATATTTATACTCGAGAACTCTTTAACCCGATATGACGGCGCTAAGGGAGCGTCTGCCAATTCCACCAAGTTGAAACATATAATTTGTATGAATTCATTTGGGATCTCTGTGATTATAAACCTGCCTACATTGTATGATTATGGGATGTACAATATGGTCAATCAGAATAAGGCGTTAATATTTGCTTTATAAGTAATAATAAACAGCCAATATCCTAATATGCAAACTAATAAGCTACTAGTTAATAGTGAGAATTGGACCCTAAACTAAAGTGTTATCATTTTTTTCTCATACCCTCACTGGGGCTGAGCCGCCCTACAATGAAAATCCTAGAATCGGCCCTGCTTACGGCCCTAGAGGCCTGTCAGAAACTCGAAAGCTATCGGCCACCAGGGAGCGCTCGTGTTTGTCACGTGTGTTAAGGGTTGTATATCGCGATTTTCCGGCATTCACACCAAATGTAGAACTCCTCATTCTGAGCAACTTTGCCTCTAGGAACGCCGCTGCGAATCGAACCGTTCTGTAAATATTACTTTTGCAAACTAGTCCTAGGTTTTTGGCCCAATGGCTGTTCAAAAGCTTCATAACTGCTGTATTTCCTATGGTGAAATGCCTGTATTGGCTGTAAAGGATCTTTTCCATCTATGATTTAAAGGGTTAGTTCACCCAAAAATGTAAATTGTGTCATTAATGACTGAGCCTCATGTGGTTGGACACCCGTCAGACCTCCGTTCATCTTCAGACACAAATGAAGATATTTTAGTGTAAATCTGATGCTCTGAAAGGCCTCTATTGGCTCAACTTTACACTCTCAAGACCCTTAAAAGACACTAAAGACTAAAGTTACAAAGTCCATCTCACTACAGCGGCTCTACAATAACTTTATGAAGACGAGAATAGTTTCTGTGCGCAAAAAAACCCTAAATAACGACTTATATAGTGATGACGATTTCAAAACACACATCATGAAGCTTCGAAGCATTATGAATCAGTGAGTCGATTCAGCGGTTCAGAGCGTTATGAATCAGCGAGTCGAATCATGATTCGGATCACGTGTCAAACCGCCAAACTGCTGAAATCACGTGACTTTTGGCGATCCAAACTGCTGAATGGACTCGCTGATTCAAAACGCTCTGAACCGCTGAATCGACTTGCTGATTCATAATGCTCTGAACCGCTGAATCGACTCGCTGATTCATAATGCTCTGGACCGCTGAATCGACTCGCTGATTCATAACGCTCTGAACTGCTGAATCGACTCACTGATTCATAAAGCTCTGAACTGCTGAATCAACTCACTGATTCATAACGCTCTGAACTGCTGAATCGACTCACTGATTCATAACGCTCTGAACCGCTGAATCGACTCACTGATTTATAACGCTCTGAACCGCTGAATCGACTCACTGATTCATAACGTTTCAAAGCTTCATGAGGCCGTGTTTTGAAATCGTCATCACTATATAAGTCGTTATTTAGGTTTTTTTTGCACACAAAAACTATTCTCGTCGCTTCATAAAGTTATTGTAGAGCCGCTGTAGTGAAATGGACTTTGTAACTTTAGTCTTTAGTGTCTTTTAAGGGTCTTGAGAGTGTAAAGTTGAGCCAATGGAGGCCTTTCAGAGCATCAGATTTACACTAAAATATCTTCATTTGTGTCTGAAGATGAACGGAGGTCTGACGGGTGTCCAACCACATGAGGCTCAGTCATTAATGACACAATTTACATTTTTTGGGTGAACTAACCCTTTAAAGCTACACTGTGTGATATTTTCCCCCATCTAGTGGTGAACTTGTATATGACCATCCAGTGAATATTAGTTTCTCTTCCTCTCAATTCCGATTTCGTTTTAACTCCTACGGTGGCCGATTTAGTCCAAGATTAACATGGCTTCCAGTTCAACCTTCGTCCACATTCGTCACGGTGCCATCGAGTGTTAAAACGCCAAAGGCGAAGCTTGAATTTACGGGTATGTCCCTCTTTGGCTAATGTACTTTTAAGATGGAGGGGCAATATGGCGACCGGCATTCAAACCCTCACCCGTATGTGTTTACAATGGCATATTATAAACTTACGAGAATACTTTATTACTTGAAAGAAGTCAATATACATTAATGAGCACATATTTTTGAAAGAACTAAGTGTTTTTAGCTAAGAATAAACTAAAAAAGTTACACAGTGTAGCTTTAAGTGTTTACATGCCTGATATGAACCCTGATAGGTGGAGCCATATTGATATATCTGTGTGTGTGTGGCAGAAACCTGCTGGCCAACCCGTTCAACTGTAACTGCCATCTGGCCTGGCTGAGCAGCTGGCTCAGGAACCGCAAGATCGTCACGGGGAACCCGCGCTGCCAGCGGCCCGCCTTCCTCAAAGAGATCCCCCTGCAGGACGTGGCCCTTCCAGATTTCCGCTGTGAAGACGGTAGGATCCAGCTCACCAAACTGGGTGTGTGATTCCCAGAGTTCTGGCTAATGATGTTTCTCTCAGACCCAGAGGAGGCGAGCTGCACGCCGCCCGTCCAGTGTCCCAGCGAGTGCTCCTGTCTGGAGGCGGTGGTGCGCTGCAGCAACAAACACCTCCACCTCTTACCCAAGGGCATCCCTCGCAACGTCACCGAGCTGTGAGTCTGTATAACACTCACACACTGCACATCCTGACAGCTGCAGCCGGCAGAAAGGGGCGGGGCTGCACAGGTGGCTCCGCCCCATACCTACTCTCCGGTGAAAAATGAGCCTAGGAGTAATTAACACATGGTTACCGAGTAGATCGTTCTCTGGGATGCGTTTTCATGAAAATCGAATGTAAAGAGTTTTATCTCTAAAAACAGATTATCTTATAACGCTAGTCTATGGGGCACAGAATAAGTCAAATTAAATCGCTAGTTAATACCACTAACAAGGCTCTAAATAGCCTCACACTAACACGGGAGCATAATGAGGGTCCCTACATGCAAACCCAAGCATTGAGAACTGTGTAAGTGTAGAGACAGTTTAATAAGAAGATACTTTATAAAGACAGAACATTACGCGTATACAGACAGGAGCCATCTTGGAAAACAGTCGAGCCATGAACGCTGTGCTCAGTGATGAACTGTGACTTGGAATCTCATATGGTCCGTTGTTTCCGGAAGAAAGCACTGAACGCAACAGAGAAAATAAAAAAAATAACAAAAACTGAACACAACAGAGACTAGTGCTTCCAAAGGATACACACTAAAGAGATGGCGGATTTTTCAACCGTGGCTCGACTCATCCAGACTGTTTTCCAAGATGGCTCCTGTCTGTATACGCGTAATGTTCTGTCTTTATAAAGTATCTTCTTATTAAACTGTCTCTACACTTACACAGTTCTCAATGCTTGGGTTTGCATGTAGGGACCCTCATTATGCTCCCGTGTTAGTGTGAGGCTATTTTGAGCCTTGTTAGTGGTATTAACTAGCGATTTAATTTGACTTACTCTATGCCCCATATACTAGCGTTATAAGCTAATCTGTTTTTAGAGATAAAACTCTTTACGAAACGCATCCCAGAGAACGATCTACTCATAACCATGTGTTAATTACCCCTAGGTTCATTTTTCACCGGAGTTGTCCTTTAATACAACATTAGCCTTCATCCCGTAATTGCAAGATAATTTGATTATGATTTGAACAACATCCATTGATCTCTTCATCTCCTGTTAGTGGGTGGGATATATTAGGCAGCAAGTGAACATTTTGTCCTCCGAGTTGATGTGTTAGAAGCAGGAGAAATGGGCAAGAGTAAGGATTTGAGTGAGTTTGACAAGGGCCAGATTGTGACGGCAAGACGACTGGGTCAGAGCATCTCCAAAACTGCAGCTCTTGTGGGGTGTTCCCGGTCTACAGTGGTCAGGCTCTATCAAAAGTGGAGAACCGGCCACAGGGTCATGAAGAACCAGTGGAGAACCGGCCACAGGGTCATGAAGGACCAGTGGAGAACCGGCCACAGGGTCATGGAGGACCAGTGGAGAACCGGCCACAGGGTCATGAAGAACCAGTGGAGAACCGGCCACAGGGTCATGAAGGACCAGTGGAGAACCGGCCACAGGGTCATGGAGGACCAGTGGAGAACCGGCCACAGGGTCATGAAGAACCAGTGGAGAACCGGCCACAGGGTCATGAAGAACCAGTGGAGAACCGGCCACAGGGTCATGAAGGACCAGTGGAGAACCGGCCACAGGGTCATGAAGGACCAGTGGAGAACCGGCCACAGGGTCATGGAGGACCAGTGGAGAACCGGCCACAGGGTCATGAAGGACCAGTGGAGAACCGGCCACAGGGTCATGAAGGACCAGTGGAGAACCGGCCACAGGGTCATGAAGAACCAGTGGAGAACCGGCCACAGGGTCATGAAGGACCAGTGGAGAACCGGCCACAGGGTCATGAAGGACCAGTGGAGAACCGGCCACAGGGTCATGGAGGATCAGTGGAGAACTGGCCACAGGGTCATGAAGGACCAGTGGAGAACCGGCCACAGGGTCATGAAGGACCAGTGGAGAACCGGCCACAGGGTCATGAAGGACCAGTGGAGAACCGGCCACAGGGTCATGAAGGACCAGTGGAGAACCGGCCACAGGGTCATGAAGGACCAGTGGAGAACCGGCCACAGGGTCATGAAGGACCAGTGGAGAACTGGCCACAGGGTCATGAAGAACCAGTGGAGAACCGGCCACAGGGTCATGAAGGACCAGTGGAGAACCGGCCACAGGGTCATGAAGGACCAGTGGAGAACCGGCCACAGGGTCATGAAGGACCAGTGGAGAACCGGCCACAGGGTCATGAAGAACCAGTGGAGAACCGGAAACAGGGTCATGAAGGACCAGTGGAGAACCGGCCACAGGGTCATGAAGGACCAGTGGAGAACCGGCCACAGGGTCATGGAGGACCAGTGGAGAACCGACCACAGGGTCATGAAGAACCAGTGGAGAACCGGCCACAGGGTCATGTAGAACCAATGGAGAACCGGCCACAGGGTCATGAAGAACCAGTGGAGAACCGGCCACAGGGTCATGAAGGACCAGTGGAGAACCGGCCACAGGGTCATGGAGGACCAGTGGAGAACCGGCCACAGGGTCATGAAGGACCAGTGGAGAACCGGCCACAGGGTCATGAAGGACCAGTGGAGAACCGGCCACAGGGTCATGGAGGACCAGTGGAGAACCGGCCACAGGGTCATGAAGGACCAGTGGAGAACCGGCCACAGGGTCATGGAGGACCAGTGGAGAACCGGCCACAGGGTCATGAAGGACCAGTGGAGAACCGGCCACAGGGTCATGAAGGACCAGTGGAGAACCGGCCACAGGGTCATGAAGGACCAGTGGAGAACCGGCCACAGGGTCATGAAGGACCAGTGGAGAACCGGCCACAGGGTCATGGAGGACCAGTGGAGAACCGGCCACAGGGTCATGAAGGACCAGTGGAGAACCGGCCACAGGGTCATGAAGGACCAGTGGAGAACCGGCCACAGGGTCATGAAGGACCAGTGGAGAACCGGCCACAGGGTCATGAAGGACCAGTGGAGAACCGGCCACAGGGTCATGAAGGACCAGTGGAGAACCGGCCACAGGGTCATGGAGGACCAGTGGAGAACCGGCCACAGGGTCATGAAGGACCAGTGGAGAACCGGCCACAGGGTCATGGAGGACCAGTGGAGAACCGGCCACAGGGTCATGAAGGACCAGTGGAGAACCGGCCACAGGATCATGGAGGACCAGTGGAGAACCGGCCACAGGATCATGGAGGACCAGTGGAGAACCGGCCACAGGATCATGAAGGACCAGTGGAGAACCGGCCACAGGGTCATGGAGGACCAGTGGAGAACCGGCCACAGGGTCATGAAGGACCAGTGGAGAACCGGCCACAGGGTCATGGAGGACCAGTGGAGAACCGGCCACAGGGTCATGAAGGACCAGTGGAGAACCGGCCACAGGGTCATGAAGGACCAGTGGAGAACCGGCCACAGGGTCATGAAGGACCAGTGGAGAACCGGCCACAGGGTCATGAAGGACCAGTGGAGAACCGGCCACAGGGTCATGAAGGACCAGTGGAGAACCGGCCACAGGGTCATGGAGGACCAGTGGAGAACCGGCCACAGGGTCATGAAGGACCAGTGGAGAACCGGCCACAGGGTCATGGAGGACCAGTGGAGAACCGGCCACAGGGTCATGAAGGACCAGTGGAGAACCGGCCACAGGATCATGGAGGACCAGTGGAGAACCGGCCACAGGATCATGGAGGACCAGTGGAGAACCGGCCACAGGATCATGAAGGACCAGTGGAGAACCGGCCACAGGGTCATGGAGGATTATTAATCTTGGTTCATGTTAATTAGTAATACATTATTCAAATCAAATGTTCATGTTATTGAATGGACCTGAGCTAGCAATGAGCCAAATAATGTAACCTGTGCGGGACCTTGTTTTAAGTGTTGTGCTGTTCAGTGTGTGTGTGTGTGTGTGTGTGTGTGTGTGTGTGTGTGTGTGTAATGAGTGTGTTTTTGAGTGGGAGTGACACACATCAGATGCCTGCCGTCCCTCTGAGCGTGAAAACCCGTCATTTACTCGCCGCTCTCACTGACAGTAGAGACACATCCAGGTGTGCTGAGCTCTCAGCCCATCATTAACCCTCAGCACCAGCTGCTCACACACACACACACACACACACACACACACACACACACACACACACACACACACACACACACACACACACACACACACACACACACACACACACACACACACTCACACACTCACACTCACACACACACACACACACACACACACACACACACACACACACACACTCACACTCACACACACACCCACACACTCTCACACACACACACACTCACACACACACACACACACACACACACACACACACTCACACACACACACACACACACACACACACACACACACACACACACACACACACACACACACACACACACACACACACACTCACACACACACCCACACACTCTCACTCTCACACACACACACACTCACACACACACACACACACACACACACACACACACACACACACACTCACACACACACACACACACACACACACACACACACACACACACACACACACACACACACACACACACACACACACACACACACACACACACACACTCACACACACACACACACACACACACACACACATACACACACTCACACACACACACACACACACACACACACACACACACACACACACAAACATACACACACACACACACACACACACACATACACACACACACACACACACACACACACACACACACATACACACACTCACTCACACACACACACACACACACACACACACACACACACACACACACACTGCTCCTGCCCCTAAACCTACCCATCACAAACAACATTCTGCATTTTTACATTTTCATAAAAACTCATTCTGTGATTTATAAGCATTTTGAAAAGTGAGGACATGGGGAACGTCCTCATATTTCTCCCTCTTTTTGTAATACCCATGTCATTATACACATTTGTGTCCTGATATTTCACAAAAACATGCCCACACACACACACACACACACACACACACACATCATAAATGAGTGTCGTCTCAGAGCATCAGGCCAAACACACACACACACACACACACACACTAAACGCTTCTGGAGGAAATCATTCAGTCTCACTCAGGCGTCTCAGAGCCACCAAACCAACATTAGAGAGGCTGCGATGCCATTGGTCCACTGGTTAGTGCAGTTGTCCAATCACAGCCTCCGCTGAGTTTGAGGGATTTAGTCAGTAAATGTGTTTCCTGTAGTTTATGTGCATGTCTTCTTCTTGAAGTGTGTGGGGTAAAGCGTATAGATTCAGTCGGTCTGCTGATTAACTCCTGCTGTGTGTGTGTGTGTGTGTGTGTGTGTGTGTGTGTGTGTGTGTGTGTGTGTGTGTGTGTGTGTGTGTGGTCTGCAGGTACCTGGACGGAAACCAGTTCAGCGAGGTGCCAAAGGAGCTGTCCAACTTCAAAAACCTGCAGCTAGTGTAGGTCTCTCTCTCTCACACACACACACACACACACACACACACACACACACACACACACACACACACACACACACACACACACACACACACACACACACACACACACACACACACACACGTGTCCTCTGAGGTGCTGGTCTTCATCCACTGCTTTCTCATTTCAGAGACCTGAGCAACAACCGGATCAGCGGCTTGAGCAACTCCTCGTTCTCCAACATGAGTCAGCTGACCACGCTGTAGGTCCCGCCTCTGCATCCGCAGGGATGACTCTCATTGGTTCAGAATCCGCTGGGATGACTCTCATTGGTTCATATTCCGCTGGGATGACTCTCATGCTGTGCTTTTGTCCCGCAGGATCCTGAGCTATAACGCCCTGCGCTGCATCCCGGCCCGCGCCTTCAGGGGCCTGCGCTCTCTCCGCCTGCTGTACGCCTGCTGCACACACACACACACACACACACACACACACACTCACACACACACACACACACACACACACACTCACACACTCACACACACACACACACACACACACACACACACTCACACACACACACACACACACACACACACCTTCTCTCCTTTACTCCAACACCACAGACGAGTGTAGCATCAGCTCTAGTGTCACACACACACACACACACACACACACACCTTCTCTCCTTTACTCCAACACACACACACACACACACACCTTCTCTCCTTTACTCCAACACCACAGACGAGTGTAGCATCAGCTCTAGTGTCACACACACACACACACACACACACACACACACACACACACACACACACACACACACCTTCTCTCCTTTACTCCAACACACACACACACACACACACACACACACACCTTCTCTCCTTTACTCCAACACACACACACACACACCTTCTCTCCTTTACTCCAACACCACAGACGAGTGTAGCATCAGCTCTAGTGTCACACACACACACACACACACACACACCTTCTCTCCTTTACTCCAACACACACACACACACACCTTCTCTCCTTTACTCCAACACCACAGACGAGTGTAGCATCAGCTCTAGTGTCACACACACACACACACACACACACACACACACACACACCTTTCAGGTGTTACCACTTATATAACGAATGAGAACTTGAACTGAATAATGGTATTATTGTCGCTTTAAAGCGGAATCTAATATTGAAATGTTTCTCAGGTCTTTACATGGCAATGACGTCTCAGAGCTGCCTGATGGGATCTTCAGCGACGCCGCATCTCTGTCTCATCTGTGAGTGAAGGACACACACACACACACACACAGGCCTGCGTCATGTGACCCGCCTGAGCAACACTGATAGGACACACACACGGGCTTTAAAGAGAACAGAAGCTCAGGGTTCAGTCTGTCTTCAGATCCACATGTCCACTGCAGCTCTTCTGTGTGACCCCTAGAGAACGACCCCACAGGTCCATCTGCCCACACACTCCTGTTATAAAACAGCTCTTAAATCTCACTGGAGGAGGTGGAACACACACACACACACACACACACACACACACACGCCTGTGACGCACATCACTGGAGAAGAAAAGCCTTGTTAGTCTGATGTGTAATGAGCGATTATTTGGAAGAAGTTACTGAATCTGAAACCATAACATTTATGTTGCTTCACTGCAAAAAATGCTTTACTTAGTATTTTTGTCTTGTTTTCAGTCCAAATGTCTAGAAAATCTTGCATTGACTAGACAAGCAAAAGTTTTTGTCTTGTTTTTGGGGAAAATAACTCAGAATTAAGGGAGTTTTGGACCCACTTTATATTGGGTGGCCTTAACTACTATGTACTAACATTTTAATTAATAATTTGATGCAATGCACTTAGTGTGTACATACATGTTTTTATATTGTACTTACATTTAAAAAAATACCTGTATGTAATTACGTCTGTAATTAATTTCTGTAGTTACATTTGTAATTACACAGTTGACACTTCCCTTAGACCTAACCCTACCCTTAAACTTACCCATACCACCACACCTGTCCCTAACCCTACCCTTAAACTTACCCATACCACCACACCTGTCCCTAACCCTACCCTCAAACTTACCCATACCACCACACCTGTCCATAACCCTACCCTTAAACTTACCCATACCACAACACCTATCCCTAACCCTACCCTTAAACTTACCCATACCACCACACCTGTCCCTAACCCTACCCTTAAACTGACCCATACCACCACACCTGTCCCTAACCCTACCCTTAAACTTACCCATACCACCACACCTGTCCCTAACCCTACCCTTAAACTTACCCATACCACCACACCTGTCCATAACCCTACCCTTAAACTTACCCATACCACAACACCTATCCCTAACCCTACCCTTAAACTTACCCATACCACCACACCTGTCCCTAACCCTACCCTTAAACTTACCCATACCACCACACCTGTCCATAACCCTACCCTTAAACTTACCCATACCACAACACCTATCCCTAACCCTACCCTTAAACTTACCCATACCACCACACCTGTCCCTAACCCTACCCTTAAACTTACCCATACCACCACACCTGTCCATAACCCTACCCTTAAACTTACCCATACCACAACACCTATCCCTAACCCTACCCTTAAACTTACCCATACCACCACACCTGTCCCTAACCCTACCCTTAAACTTACCCATACCACCACACCTGTCCATAACCCTACCCTTAAACTTACCCATACCACAACACCTATCCCTAACCCTACCCTTAAACTTACCCATACCACCACACCTGTCCCTAACCCTACCCTTAAACTTACCCATACCACCACACCTGTCCCTAACCCTACCCTTAAACTTACCCATACCACCACACCTGTCCCTAACCCTACCCTTTAAACTCACCCACACCACCACACCTGTCCCTAACCCTACCCTTAAACTTACCCATACCACCACACCTGTCCCTAACCCTACCCTTAAACTTACCCATACCACCACGCCTGTCCCTAACCCTACCCTTAAACTTACCCACACCACCACACCTGTCCATAACCCTACCCTTAAACTTACCCACACCACCACACCTGTCCATAACCCTACCCTTAAACTTACCCATACCACCACACCTATCCCTAACCCTACCCTTAAACTTACCTACACCACCACACCTGTCCCTAACACTACCCTTAAACTTACCCACACCACCACACCTGTCCCTAACCCTACCCTTAAACTTACCCACACCACCACACCTCTCCCTAACCCTACCCTTAAACTTACCCATATCACCACACCTATCCCTAACCCTACCCTTAAACTGACCCACACCACCACACCTGTCCCTAACCCTACCCTTAAACTTACGCATACCACAACACCTATCCCTAACCTTACCCTTAAACTTACCCATACCACCACACCTGTCCCTAACCCTACCCTTAAACTTACCCATACCACCACGCCTGTCCCTAACCCTACCCTTAAACTTACCCACACCACCACACCTGTCCATAACCCTACCCTTAAACTTACCCACACCACCACACCTGTCCCTAACCCTACCCTTAAACTTACCCACACCACCACACCTGTCCCTAACCCTACCCTTAAACTTACGCATACCACAACACCTATCCCTAACCTTACCCTTAAACTTACCCATACCACCACACCTGTCCCTAACCCTACCCTTAAACTTACCCATACCACCACGCCTGTCCCTAACCCTACCCTTAAACTTACCCACACCACCACACCTGTCCCTAACCCTACCCTTAAACTTACCCATACCACCACGCCTGTCCCTAACCCTACCCTTAAACTTACCCACACCACCACACCTGTCCATAACCCTACCCTTAAACTTACCCACACCACCACACCTGTCCCTAACCCTACCCTTAAACTTACCCACACCACCACACCTGTCCCTAACCCTACCCTTAAACTTACCCATACCACCACACCTATCCCTAACCCTACCCTTAAACTTACCCACACCACCACACCTGTCCCTAACCCTACCCTTAAACTTACCCACACCACCACACCTGTCCATAACCCTACCCTTAAACTTACCCACACCACCACACCTGTCCCTAACACTACCCTTAAACTTACCCGCACCACCACACCTGTCCCTAACCCTACCCTTAAACTTACCCACACCACCACACCTCTCCCTAACCCTACCCTTAAACTTACCCATATCACCACACCTATCCCTAACCCTACCCTTAAACTTACCCATATCACCACACCTATCCCTAACCCTACCCTTAAACTGACCCACACCACCACACCTGTCCCTAACCCTACCCTTAAACTTACGCATACCACAACACCTATCCCTAACCTTACCCTTAAACTTACCCATACCACCACACCTGTCCCTAACCCTACCCTTAAACTTACCCATACCACCACGCCTGTCCCTAACCCTACCCTTAAACTTACCCACACCACCACACCTGTCCCTAACCCTACCCTTAAACTTACCCATACCACCACGCCTGTCCCTAACCCTACCCTTAAACTTACCCACACCACCACACCTGTCCATAACCCTACCCTTAAACTTACCCACACCACCACACCTGTCCCTAACCCTACCCTTAAACTTACCCACACCACCACACCTGTCCCTAACCCTACCCTTAAACTTACCCATACCACCACACCTATCCCTAACCCTACCCTTAAACTTACCCACACCACCACACCTGTCCCTAACACTACCCTTAAACTTACCCACACCACCACACCTGTCCCTAACCCTACCCTTAAACTTACCCACACCACCACACCTCTCCCTAACCCTACCCTTAAACTTACCCATATCACCACACCTATCCCTAACCCTACCCTTAAACTTACCCATATCACCACACCTGTCCCTAACCCTACCCTTAAACTGACCCACACCACCACACCTGTCCCTAACCCTACCCTTAAACTTACCCATACCACCACACCTGTCCCTAACCCTACCCTTAAACTGACCCACACCACCACACCTGTCCCTAACCCTACCCTTAAACTTACGCATACCACAACACCTATCCCTAACCTTACCCTTAAACTTACCCATACCACCACACCTGTCCCTAACCCTACCCTTAAACTTACCCATACCACCACGCCTGTCCCTAACCCTACCCTTAAACTTACCCACACCACCACACCTGTCCCTAACCCTACCCTTAAACTTACCCATACCACCACGCCTGTCCCTAACCCTACCCTTAAACTTACCCACACCACCACACCTGTCCATAACCCTACCCTTAAACTTACCCACACCACCACACCTGTCCCTAACCCTACCCTTAAACTTACCCACACCACCACACCTGTCCCTAACCCTACCCTTAAACTTACCCATACCACCACACCTATCCCTAACCCTACCCTTAAACTTACCCACACCACCACACCTATCCCTAACCCTACCCTTAAACTTACCCACACCACCACACCTGTCCCTAACCCTACCCTTAAACTTACCCACACCACCACACCTGTCCCTAACCCTACCCTTAAACTTACCCATACCACCACACCTGTCCCTAACCCTACCCTTAAACTGACCCACACCACCACACCTGTCCCTAACCCTACCCTTAAACCCTACCCTAACCCTACCCCTAAACTTACTCATACCACCACACCTGTCCCTAACCTTACCCTTAAACTTACCCATACCACAACACCTATCCCTAACCCTACCCTTAAACTTACCCATACCACCACACCTGTCCCTAACCCTACCCTTAAACTTACCCATACCACCACACCTGTCCCTAACCCTACCCTTAAACTTACCAACACCACCACACCTGTCCCTAACCCTACCCTTAAACTTACCCACACCACCACACCTGTCCATAACCCTACCCTTAAACTTACCCACACCACCACACCTATCCCTAACCCCTTCCTTTAAACTTACCCACACCACCACACCTGTCCCTAACCCTACCCTTAAACTTACCCATACCACCACACCTATCCCTAACCCTACCCTTAAACTTACCCACACCACCACACCTGTCCCTAACTTTACACGTATCCCACCTCAATATCAGCAAAAGTGTTTTGCAATACAATTTGAACACAGTAAGTACATTGTACTTATTTTTTGATGTAAGCACATAGTATTTAAGGCCACCTAATATAAAGTGGGGCCGGAGTTTTTGCTTCAAATAAGCAAAATAATCTGCCAATGGGGTAAGAAAAATAATCTTAATTCAAACAGAAAACAAGATTATTTTGCTTATTTTAAGCAAAAACTCATTAATTTTGAGTTAATATCCCCCCAAATAAGACAAAGCGTTTGCTTGTCTAGTAAATGCTTCTTGATGTACATTTTTTTTAAACATTTGCTGAAAACAAGACAAAAATACTAAGTAAGAAAAGCATTTTTTGCAGTGTTTAAAACGGAAATAACATAAAATATCAGGATTAAAAAATATAGTTCACCCCCCAAAAATCATCTTTGGTGATATTTTGAATATTCTGACCCGATTCTGATGATAAAACAATCCCTGTAACTCTGAAACGCAGCCTCTGGTGACATCTGTCTGCATTCAGAGGCTTTGTTTGTCCACTGCGGCAGCTTCATGTTGAGGACGCCTGCAGCGCCATCTAGCAGTGATGGTGTGCAAACACAGCATAACATCCTCCATCACACTGACATCCAGCAGGTCACCTTTTCCTAGAACACGCACTGGGGCTTCCTGAAGAGGAAATGCTCCAGCAACACTACCAAAGAAGCATGTGGAGATGGAAATGGGGGGGGGGGGGGGGGTGAATTTCGAGGGGGGACGGATTTCCAGTTGAAAAAAAAGGTTACTTTTTTTGTTTTTTAAATTAAAAAGATTTCTATATTTTATCCACATAATATTCGAGCCACATAAACGTAACATAATATATAATAATAAAAACATAGCGGGATATTCTGTGATAATGGCTGCGCAATGTCGACTTTTGTGATTGGCCAATACCGGCAGACTGCGTCCAATGGAAATGCTTCTCCATTCCAGGTAAATGATCTGGAATGATGAACTGTGATTTTGACCAAAAACCCGTTACTTTAACAGATGCCATAACAGAAACTTTGAAATGGATAAAGCGGTGTTAACGTACCTGAAATTATCCTGTCTATAAATATAATAATAATACATCAGTGGTCATCTAAAAATGATCTGGCCGTCTTGCCCGGAAAGAGCTCGAATTTCGTTATACATCAGATCCAGAAATACATGCGCAATATACACAAAACACACACAAATGACGACCCATGCTGGTCAAAACACAGGCCAAGAATGTAATGATACCTGAAAAATAAAATAAAGATTTAAGGGATTTAAGGGAATAAAGAAAAATATGAACGATAAAAGAAGTTCTAGTCTAATTGTAGCTTAGTTTGAAATGTTCCAAATGACCTCCAGACATTTATTATAATGGGTTGGAATTGGAATTGATAAAGCTTTTATTTATACTGTAATGTTAAATGTCTATCATTAATGTTTAAATATGTTTATATATATAAACTGCCTTACAACTAGATTCACCTTTACATGTTTAATTGTTAATTTTCACAGCACTAAACTGAGATGTACAGTCACCATCCAAAACATTCAGCAGATTTATTTAACCTGAGGACTATTTATGTAGAAGGTTTTTGTAAGTAAAAAAAAACTAGAGTCCGCCTAGTGAATCTGGGCCATTTCCCCCACTGGAGATGAGATGCTGCCACCGTTTTACAGAAATTCAACAGAAGATGCCAGCCTCTCCTCATTTGATTGATTCCCTGATTGGTGGAGTTTTCTGTAGTGCATCATGGGTAATGTAGTTTTTCACCACGAATTCTAAAAACAAGCTGAAGTCATGAGGACGGATGCCATTGGTTCATCCTCACAGTAGGGCGGTCTTTAAAAGCGTATAAGTTATCGTTTCCCTGTGGAGTTTTTACTTCTGGGAACGACTAAAGTTCGGTGTGTTTCCATACACACGCTGAGAAAAGCAGGATCAGTGTGTCTCATTAAAGCTGTGTCAGATACTTAGCTTAAAATCTCCACCCTGTTAGATCTATAAACCTAACAGGGTGGAAATTCTAATATAATAAATATTAGTGTTGCGAACTCTATATACACATATGTATATATAAATATTATATATATAAAACCATATTATATAGGTGCAGTTCCACACATTACTGATGGCAAACCATGCAGGACAATGATGGAAAACTCCTCCACCCTGTTAGGCGAGTCATTTTTAAATAATAATTTGACAGCAACGTTAAATGTTTTGCATACTTATGTTTTATTTTGGGAGGTGAGGATCGTTAACAGCGTATACAATATATGTTTTTGAACAACATTTTTGTATTATTTACCATCCTATTGGAAAAAATGGGTACAAAAAGTGCCTGTTCTTAATAATCAAGACATTCTATTCATCAATAATAGTTTTGTTATTGTTTCAAGAATTAAAAAAAAAAATACCATGATGGCATAAAGTACATATACTATCCAAGAAAAACTTGTTATTGTTTAAAGGGTTAGTTCAGCCAAAAATGTAAATGGTGTCATTAATGACTGAGCCTCATGTGGTTGGACACCCGTCAGACCTCCGTTCATCTTCAGACACAAATGAAGATATTTTAGTGTAAATCTGATGCTCTGAAAGGCCTCCATTGGCTCAACTTTACACTCTCAAGACCCTTAAAAGACACTAAAGACTAAAGTTACAAAGTCCATCTCACTACAGCGGCTCTACAAT
>NC_137111.1:2420779-2513279 GCF_949357685.1 Gobio gobio
AGAGACTTATTTCATAATGCTGCATAATATTCAAAAATAGTATAATAAAGTCCTTTCACGTCACCATTTCGCCAGTCTACACTTCACATAATAGGCCTGTAGGTGCCGGTGGCACTTGGGTTTTGTTAACTTTGATAGTTTCATGAAATAGTAAATTATGTATCAATATAGGCTACATAAATACAAGTGAAATTAACACTACTTACCATTAATGCGACTTTTGCTGCTGTGGTTTTGTGCAGGGATTTGTTTGTTGTCTGTTAAAATCCATTTTGTCAGTGATGCAATTTATAAAATGAGCCAAACCGCAGGAAATTGTTCCACAAACGTTAGTTTGTCTGTCCATGTAATTTTCAACCGATTTATGAATAAGAACAGAAAATTACCGCTTCACATCGCCCAATGGAATTTGAACTTGCTTTGCCAGATCACGATTGGTTGGTGTAAAGCCTATACATGACAAACGGGCATTGGTGAATTGTGTAATACTTTAAAATATATAGCTAATATATAGCTTTGTAATTAAATCAACACATTAGCTCTGATTATGAATGAAAAAAAAATATTGGTTTACTTTTTTCCCGTGAGGCCACACACTCTCTGAAAGGACCATATTTGGCTCGAGAGCCGTTTCCGAACAGTGGAAAATCAGCTGTCAATCAAAACGCATGCGACCCATAGCAACACGTTACGGCAATGCCTCAACAGAAATTGTCCGACTTTTGAGCCGTCCGTTACTATTGTATGCATTTTCATGTTATAATAATCACATTTATTTAGTTTTATTGACCACGATATTATCATTGATATTTGTCTGAGAGGGGCACTTTTGATTCATTTTGAAAAAGGGCAGGGGCTCGAGCACCCAAAGCCCCCCCCTCTGCACGTGCCTGAGGTGCTCTTTCCTCTCAATAACAGAATAAACACAACAGAAATGAGAAAACATGAGCTGAGAAAGCATGCACTGCACAAAATGCTTTTCTTAGTATTTTTGTCTTGTTTTCAGTCCAAATGTCTAAAAAATCTTACATTAAGAAGCATTTACTAGACAAGCAAAAGTTTTTGTCTTGTTTTGGGGGAAAATAACTCAAAATGAAGGGAGTTTTTGCTTAAAATAAGCAAAATAATCTGCCAATGGGGTAAGCAAAATAATCTTAATTCAAACAGAAAACAATATTATTTTGTTTACCCCATTGGCAGATTATTTTGCTTACCCCATTGGCAGATTATTTTGCTTATTTTAAGCAAAAACTCCCTTCATTTTGAGTTATTTTCCCCCAAAACAAGACAAAAACTTTAGCTTGTCTAGTAAATGCTTCTTAATGTAAGATTTTTTAGACATTTGGACTCAAAACAAGACAAAAATACTAAGTAAGAAAAGCATTTTTTGCAGTGTGTGATCATAGTGATGTGTTTGAGATTCAGATCATGTACTACATCTACACACTTTATACAGTAGATTGATCTAAAGCAGCAGCTTTACAGTATTAAACATCAACAACAGTGTCAACTGACCTATCGGTAAGCCCCGCCCCCCTTAGTTACTGTTGCTAACTCGGACAAACAAACGGAGTTGCTATATCTTACAATGACAGCTGTCCGTGTGAAAACCTTATCCTGAGATGTTTTTGGACACTTGGGGCCCTATCTTGCACCCAGCGCAATTGACTTTGTACACCGACGCATGTGTCATTCCTATTTTGCACCCGCGCAAAGCGCGCTTTTCCCTCCACAGAAGCACGTCGCTAAACTAGTGAATGCACTTGCGCTCCCTGGGCGGTTCAGCGCAAAAAAAGGAGGCGTGTTCCGGCGCAAACAGTCCCTGGTGCTATTTTGCTGTTTCATTAAACAATTGCGCCACTGACCAGAAAAAACCTAGTCTAAAGTCAGTGGCGCGTTGCGCGTTGTTCATTATGCTATTTTAAGGGCGCATGCTTGACCATAATGTATAGCGTGCACAACGCGCATACACTTTGCTCATGTAATCTACACAGATGCAACAGTTATTTTTGCAAATCATAAATTGTTACACTAAAAAAATATTAACACATGAGATGACGGAAATCATTGTGGTGTGCCACGAAGATGTGAAAAAAATAGGCATAAATCTAGCTTACAAATGATTCAGGCTAATTGTAATAATTAAGGATAAGACCTGTTTGCCCAATAGTGGCAAGACATATATGTATATAAGGACATCTGACAAATTGGTTTGTCCGTCAAGAACCAGGAAAAAAAATCGACTGAAAAACTGAAAAAACTGAAAGACTGAAAAAAAAAAAAGACTGTGAAATCACCTTTACCATAATGTACAACATTACAACTTCACTTCTCTGTCTTTCACTGCTCTTACAAGCACATCAGTCTCCTCGGCTGTGAACCGCTCCTGGCGTGCGCCTGGTAAATACGCCAGAATAATAGCAATCCATAATGGAACTTGCGCACCTGCTTTTACAGGGAATGTTGGATGACGCTCGGATTGGTTTATTCACGTTACGCCCAAACCACACCTATGAATAATGAAGCTACTTCAGACCAACCCATTTTAGATTTGCGCCGGGCGCAAGAGCCATTTATCCCGCCGGGAAAATAGCAACAGCGCCGAGACCCGCCCACAAAGTTACTTGCGCTTCGCGCTTTGACACTTGCGTTTCAGATCGTTAAAATAGGGCCCAGAATGTAGCGTATATCCCGTCCGAATGATGGCCAAACTTTACTGATGGTTTATCAAGTTTATTGCATCGTTATTCACTCCAAAAAATCATCGTAAGAGCTGAACAAACAAAGCATAAGAAGTGCACATTAACGTCTCATTCACAAACTCTCTCTCTCCGTTGCATTACCATTAACATACACAGCAAATTACACAAAACACTCATATAAATATCAGTAAACATACATATACACAGAGATTATGCCTTTTCGGGGGTGCAGTTAATAACTGGTAAACTTTGTATCTGCAAAACAACTCTGATAAACTGCGTGCAAGCTCTTCCTTTCACTACCCGTAGACTATAATACCCATCAAAATAAGAGTCCTCCTTAGTAGGACAGATAATGTAGACCTTAAACATATCTCAAATTAGATTGTAATATGGAGTGGCACTGAAATGTGTTTTTGACCTGCAGTGTCACATGACGTGAGAACAGTTAGTTATTTCGGTTTGTATGTTAGCAGGGACTTTAATCGTAACTTATTGAGAGTATGACAAACAGAAAATCCTCTCAGGACACCTGGAGTCAGTGTTACAGTACCTCAGACACGACATTTGAGCATTTTTGTAGCATAAACACCATCAAACCGATGAGAGCTTCAGATTTTCCAATGTTTCTCTATGGCGCTGAAACCTGAAGATGTCCGAGTTCCGGTCCCAGCGCAACTGATACTCAACTGCTATTGGCTCATCTGCGTTCGAGGGGCGGGGCTTACGATAGGTCAATTACAATCACAGCTTCAGTTTCTGCTGTAAAGCGGCTCTCAGTGTGTTCATGTTTCATTCAATTGTGTAAGCACATTGTTATAACCCCAGACTTACAGATGTCACTGTGTGTGTGTGTGTGTGTGTGTGTATAGGGGAGATGTGTGAGGATATGGAGGATATGTGCTCTTCTACTCGCAGTCCCTGCAAGCATCAGTCCACCTGCTTCATCACAGTCACCGGCCCAAAGTAAACACACATCTCTATAACCCGAGTTCAGCCTCTTCATTCCATCTCGAGTTTTCTTCAGGAACCAACACGTCACAATATTCCTCATTATAATAATTCATACGCAGAATAAAGGGGCGGGGCCTGGTTGAGTTAGTCGTGTGTTGAAACTGCCGGTTATGGTAAGGGGCGGGACATTTCCCAAACACCAATCACAACACACAGCTCCAGCCGACCAATCCGAGCACAGTGTGCTTCTCAGAAGGCGGGGCTTCATAGAGACAGGAAGTAAACCGAGCGTTACTGACAGACTGGGAAAAGAGGAGCCGCAACACTGGAGAATATGAGGAAAACAGCCATAGAACTGCAGCATAAACATGTCAATTTTCCATCTTAAAAACAAAAATATGCGAACAAGATGCACGTTTTGGGCACTTATTTCAGTCACTAAAAGCAGCAGGACGTTTTTAAAACGCTTAACGTGAAAAACACTTATAGGGTGAGTAGCACCGATAAAGATTAAATTGAGCAAAGTTTAACGCTAATCAAAGTTTATTTTTTATTTTATATCAAGTTGTGTTGCACCACTTCATTTTAAACACAGATTAACTACGCAGAAACACTGAACCGACGCCAGGCTAAGAATCCTTATCAGTGCACTAAAACATTGATATTAAAAGATTAAACTCAGTTTTACACCTTTTGATGATGCATATTATATCCAGGCGAGTACATGAGCCAAGAATATGAACGCAGTGCGTCTTCTTTATAATGGTTTTCGATGGGAAAACACCTAACGTGAAAACTCGTGTTGCATTAATATTCTGTGTTCGTGTGCTTGCCTGTATTAAGTATGCATCAAGGTGTAAAACTGAATTTAATCTTTTAATATCACTGTAATATTACTGCAAACCTGGTCAAAATGACTGGCGGCAATGGAGGAAAGCCTTGTTTTGCACTCCAAGTGGGCGTGTCCTATCATATATTTTAATAATTATCATACATTTGGTATCATTTGAAAGCTTACAAACTCAAAATGCATCCTGGGAAAACCGTTTTGAAATTGGACGTTGCGTTACCATGGTAATTCTTCTAGCAGGCTCCTCCCCCTAGTGGGCGGTGTCCTGTTTCATATTACAACATTTATTTTGTATAAGTACTCTATAATCAAAATCTTTTCTAATCTTGACAAAACGCATATCGTCGGAAAGGTCTGAGTCTCAAGGTTCCATATTTGGTGACCGGAAGTGCAATTTGGACAGAAATTTACAGGAAAATGCATCAAAATCAATCAATGGAATTTCAATGACACCCGGTGGCTGTTTTTGGTACAGCGCCTAAACACAATCTCATGGGGACTTTAATTTTTGTGATATCAACTTCAAATTTGGAACACAACTTGGTTAGACATATGGCTTTGATTTTAGAGTAATTTTAGATTAAAACATTTTTGTAAAATATATATTTTATATAAAATAAAAATTATTTAGTACAGTATTTTTTATTTAAAGTAAATTTAAACTTCCATAATTTTTTCATACTTTTATATTTTGAAATGAGCAATAATCTGTCGAGTGTTTGCTTTAAAATAAGACCAAACTTAGCTCTATATTCCAAAGCATTCATGAATTACAGCCCTTTAAGTTTGGATAGAGCATTTTCATGTATTCTCAAAAAGATCAAATCTCTTTAAAGATGATGTTTGTGTACAGTGGTTTGTTTAGCATGTGTGTGTTTGCTTCAGGTGTATATGCGCTCCAGGTTATGTGGGTGAGGACTGCAGTGTGAACTATGATGACTGTAAGGACCACCGGTGTCAGAACGGCGCGCAGTGTGTGGACGAGGTCAACGGATACTCCTGCGTTTGCCTGAAGGGCTTCAGGTCAGTTCTACAGCATCATCTTTAACTTCTGTGGATGAACCTCCGCCCCACTCTTCATGCAGTCTCTCTTACACACAGTTATATTTGAGATGATCAAACTTGTGAAATGTTCTGTGTGCAGTGGCCAGCTGTGTGAAGTGCCCTTGACCCCTCGCTCTCTCTGCGAGCTGGCGGAGTGCCAGAACAGCGCCCCCTGTGTGGAGCGGGCCGGGCATGCCCTGTGCCAGTGCCTGGCTGGGTTTGGTGGACCACGCTGCGAGAAGTTGGTCAGTGTAAACTTTGTGGACCGAGACTCGTACCTGCTACTGAGTGACCTGAAGAACTGGCCTCAGGCCAACATCACACTACAGGTAATCAACCCAGCCCTGACTTCAACAACTACTGGAAGACGTGTCCATTTCACCTGGCTTCTGGTGTGCAGAACTAAAGGGACAGTTCACCCAAAAATGAAAATCACCCCATGATTTACTCCGCCTCAAGTCATCCTAGTGTGTGTATGATATTCTTCTCTCAGACGAACACAATCAGAGTTATATTAATAACTGTCCTGACTCTTACAAGCTTTATAATGGCAGCCCAAAAAGTGCATCTGTCCATTATAAAAGAGCATCTATCCATTATAAAAGTGCACATTTGGATGATAGATGCACTTTTATGATGGACAGATGCACTTTTTTGTTGGATGGATGCACTTTTATGATGGATGGATGCACTTTTATGATGGATGGATGCACTTTTATGATGGATAGATGCACTTTTTTGATGGATAAATGCACTTTTATGATGGACAGATGCACTTTTATGATGGATGGATGCACTTTTATGATGGATAGATGCACTTTTTTGATGGATAAATGCACTTTTATGATGGACAGATGCACTTTTATGATGAATGGATGCACTTTTATGATGGATAGATGCACTTTTTTGATGGATAAATGCACTTTTATGATGGACAGATGCACTTTTATGATGGATGGATGCACTTTTTTGTTGGATGGATGCACTTTTATGATGGATGGATGCACTTTTATGATGGATAGATGCTCTTTTATGATGGATAGAGGCTCTTTTATGATGGACAGATGCACTTTTATGATGGATAGATGCTCTTTTATGATGGACAGATGCACTTTTATGATGGATAGATGCTCTTTTATGATGGATGGATGCACTTTTATGATGGATAGATGCTCTTTTATGATGGATGGATGCACTTTTATGATGGATAGATGCTCTTTTATGATGGATGGATGCACTTTTATGATGGATAGATGCACTTTTATGATGGATAGATGCTCTTTTATGATGGATAGATGCACTTTTATGATGGATAGATGCTCTTTTATGATGGATATATGCTCTTTTATGATGGATAGATGCACTTTTATGATGGATAGATGCACTTTTATGATGGATAGATGCACTTTTTTTATGGATAAATGCACTTTTATGATGGATGGATGCACTTTTTTGTTGGATGGATGCACTTTTATGATGGATGGATGCACTTTTATGATGGATGGATGCACTTTAATGATGGATGGATGCACTTTTATGATGGATAGATGCACTTTTATGATGAATAGATGCACTTTTTTGATGGATAAATGCACTTTTATGATGGATATATGCTCTTTTATGATGGATAGATGCTCTTTTATGATGGATAGATGCACTTTTTTTATGGATAAATGCACTTTTATGATGGATGGATGCACTTTTTTGTTGGATGGATGCACTTTTATGATGGATGGATGCACTTTTATGATGGATGGATGCACTTTAATGATGGATGGATGCACTTTTATGATGGATAGATGCACTTTTATGATGAATAGATGCACTTTTTTGATGGATAAATGCACTTTTATGATGGATAGATGCACTTTTATGATGAATAGATGCACTTTTTTGATGGATAAATGCACTTTTATGATGGACGGATGCACTTTTATGATGGACGGATGCACTTTTATGATGGACAGATGCACTTTTATGATGGACGGATGCACTTTTATGATGGACGGATGCACTTTTATGATGGATAGATGCACTTTTATGATGGACGGATGCACTTTTATGATGGATGGATGCACTTTTTTGTTGGATGGATGCACTTTTATGATGGATGGATGCACTTTTATGATGGATGGATGCACTTTCATGATGGATGGATGCACTTTTATGATGAATAGATGCACTTTTTTGATGGATAAATGCACTTATGATGGATAAATGCACTTTTATGATGGATAGATGCTCTTTTATGATGGATAGATGCACTTTTATGATGGATAGATGCTCTTTTATGATGGATATATGCTCTTTTATGATGGATAGATGCACTTTTATGATGGATAGATGCTCTTTTATGATGGATAGATGCTCTTTTATGATGGATAGATGCACTTTTTTTATGGATAAATGCACTTTTATGATGGATGGATGCACTTTTTTGTTGGATGGATGCACTTTTATGATGGACAGATGCACTTTTATGATGGATGGATGCACTTTAATGATGGATGGATGCTCTTTTATGATGGATAGATGCACTTTTATGATGAATAGATGCACTTTTTTGATGGATAAATGCACTTTTATGATGGATAAATGCACTTTTATGATGGATAGATGCACTTTTATGATGGACGGATGCACTTTTATGATGGACGGATGCACTTTTATGATGGACAGATGCACTTTTATGATGGACGGATGCACTTTTATGATGGACGGATGCACTTTTATGATGGATAGATGCACTTTTATGATGGACGGATGCACTTTTATGATGGATGGATGCACTTTTTTGTTGGATGGATGCACTTTTATGATGGATAGATGCACTTTTTTTATGGATAAATGCACTTTTATGATGGATGGATGCACTTTTTTGTTGGATGGATGCACTTTTATGATGGATGGATGCACTTTTATGATGGATGGATGCACTTTCATGATGGATGGATGCACTTTTATGATGAATAGATGCACTTTTTTGATGGATAAATGCACTTATGATGGATAAATGCACTTTTATGATGGATAGATGCACTTTTATGATGGACGGATGCACTTTTATGATGGACGGGTGCACTTTTATGATGGACAGATGCACTTTCACTGCCATTATAAAGCTTGGAAGAGTCAGGACAGTTATTAATATAACTCTTATTGTGTTCGTCTGAAAGAAGAATGTCATACACACTAGGATGACTTGAGGGCGAAATCATGGGGTAATTCTCATTTTTGGGTGAACTATCCCTTAATGAATGTGGCTGTGTCTAAGAATAAAGGCTTTATAAGTAGCTGTGCTGTATAGCAGGTGATTTAGGGGGTCGCTGAGGTCAGTTCTGCTCATCTTCTGATGAGATGTTTGGTTCTGTCCACAGGTGTCCACAGCAGAAGACAACGGCATTCTTCTGTACAACGGAGACAACGACCACATCGCAGTGGAGCTTCACGAAGGCCATGTTAAAGTCAGCTATGACCCTGGCAGCCAGCAAAGCCATGCAATCTACAGGTGATCTAATCAAATGTTGGCATTATTAATTATGATGTGCACGATATTGAAGAATCCCCGATAATGCTTTAAAAAAGATTATTTGAGAGTAGGGTAAGATGCACCATTTATTTTGGATCATTGATGTCACTGATGAGCATTTGTGACCAATTGTTGTCGTGTTGTTTTCCACCCAGTACTGAGACCGTCAATGATGGTCAGTTCCACACTGTAGAACTGGTTACCTTTGACCAGATGGTGAACCTCTCCATAGATGGCGGCCTCCCCACAACCATGGACAGCTTTGGTAAAGTGCAGCCCTTGAGGGGAGAAGCTCCACTATATGTGGGAGGTAGGACATCCGGTTTCTAGTAATCCTGAAGACCTTGAACTCTGCATGACACTTGACCTCCAGGGGGCGTATTACAGAAATGTTCTATCTTAGGTCTTAACTTCAGATATGATAAGTTAATTTGGGATTTTTCACAATTTGGTATTACAGAAGCAAATCTTAACTTGATTTAGGATTCTTATCCTATCTTACAAAATCTCATCTTATCTGTAGTTAGGAAATCTTAAACCTCTCCATCGAGTTCGGTAATCAACTGCCAAGCAACCAACAACGCGCAAACGGCTTCTGAGGTAAACCTAAAATCAAAATGGAGGAACAACTGCGTGCTTTTAATTCCAGTGCGGCAGAAATTGACATTTTGATAAGCTCCGTTGAAAAGTTAAAGCCTGTTTTATAAATCATCTTTTGCAAAAAAAGTATAAGGTGTTAGTCACTTGAAGAATGAACTGTTGGTTTGACGTTATAAGACGTTCGATATGCGCAAATAAAAAAAAACTCTCTAAAGTTACATACGACATTGGTATACACATTTCTAACTTCAATAGCATTTGAACGCAAAACCAAATGTAAAGTGTTCATCTAGGTGTCAGCTATGATAAACACATTTTACATATTCCGTTCAAATGCTTGAGATATTTAAGTTATAAATGTGTAGGTTCCAATGCCGTATGTGTGTAACTTTAGAGACGGTCCCTAAATTTGCACATATCGAACGTCCAGCATCAAACCAACTTTATGCCAGTGAAGAACGGCCGGTAATGCTCCGTGGCGGCTCGCCGGCTTCTGTAAAGTTTGTTCGCAATTCATCAACTAATCGCAGAATAATGTGTCGTGGGAGTGTGTTTTTATTTACAAATATTTTATCATCAAAGCACAGCACAGTCTCCAAAAGTCTCTCCACCATCAAACATCGCTGCTCTTCATCTTATATCATTAATAAATGCAACACTCTCTCGAAAAAGGATTTTTTACTGTGATTTTTACCTTTGGATTTCAAAAAGTTTTGAAGTTAGGACACCAGTGGGGTTGTGTCAAAGCTAAGACAGCTTTTAGGATTTTTTGCAGAGTTAGGATGCTTCTGTAAGACCCGTTTCCTATCCATAGTTAAAGGGATAGTTCACCCAAAAATGAACATTAGCCCATGATTTCCTCTCCCTCAAGTCATCCGAGGTGTGTGAGACATTCTGCTTTCAGACGAATAAAATCTGAGTTATATTACAAAAGTCCAGGCTAATCCAAGCTTTAGAATTGGATTCATAGTTGCTCTGTTTTTGAAGTCCATAAAAAGTGCATCTGTCCGTCATATAACTGCTCCAGCGGCTCTGGGGTGTTAATAAAGGCCTTCTGAAACGAATCAACGCGTTTGTGGAAGAAAAATATCCATATTTAAAACTTTATCAAATAAACTTTCGGCCTCCGCCTTCTGTGTAAAAGTGTTGAATGTTGAAAGTGAAACTCCAGATGTGTTTGTGACATCATGACCTGAGCGTTAGTCTTACCATCCGCAGGAGAACTTTACACACTTTCTCCATACATTGAACAGGGAAGGCGGAGGCCGAAAGTTTACTTGATAAAGTTTTAAATATGGATATTTTTCTTCCACAAACGCGTCGATTCGCTTCAGAAGGCCTTTATTAACACCCCGTGGAGCAGTTATATGATGGATAGATGCACTTTTATGGCCCTCAAAAACAGAGCAACTATAAATCCAATTCTAAAGCTTGGATTAGCCTGGACTTTTGTAATATAACTCAGATTTTATTCGTCTGAAAGAAGAATGTCACACACACCTCGGATGACTTGAGGGAGAGTAAATCATGGGCTAATTTTCATTTTTGGGTGAACTATCCCTTTAAGATAAGATTAAGCACTTAAGAAATGTCATTCTGTAATAGCATTTGTCCTAATTGCGGTCCTAAATGAAATTGCCATGGTTGCCAAACAGATAAGATAGGATTCTAAAGTTAAGATGTTTCTGTAGTACGCCCCCAGGAGCAGGATTGAAGAACCCTTCCCCATAGCATGAACAGTAAGCGTGCCAGCTCTTATAACATCTCCTCTCTCCATTAGGCATGCCGGTCAGCGTCCACCCCACAGCTCCTCGCGTGTGGCAGATCCAAAACGGCTCCAGTTTCCACGGCTGCATTCAGAACCTTTACATCAATAATGAGCTGCAGGACTTCACCAAAACCCAGATGAAACCTGGCGTGGTGCCCGGCTGCGAGCCCTGCAGAAAGATCTACTGCCTCCATGGCATCTGCCAGCCCAACAGCGCCACGGGCCCCGTGTGCCACTGCCAGCCGGGCTGGAGCGGGCAGCACTGCGACCAGCCTTCTGCCAACCCCTGCCTGGGCAGCAAGTCAGTCCAGCTCTTCAGGTCAAATATGCGGACTCTCACACACACATGTGATGCTCTAATCCTCTCATTGGCTGTGTGCAGGTGTGTCCATGGCAGGTGTATACCGATGGACGTGCAGTCGTACCGCTGTGAATGCCAGGAGGGTTTTCATGGTGCCCTGTGCAACCAGCAGGAAGAACTCTTCAACCCATGCAGGAAGCTCCAGTGCCAACACGGCCACTGTCAGATCTCGGACACTGGAGACGCCTACTGCCACTGTGAGCTGGGCTACAGCGGAGAGCAATGTGACAAGGGTAAGACGACGCTTCCTGATGAGCAGGCATGGAGAGCTCGAGAGAAACCACACACACTGCGGAGGCCTGCTGGTTAAAGGGTTAGTTCACCCAAAAATGTAAATTGTGTCATTAATGACTGAGCCTCATGTGGTTGGACACCCGTCAGACCTCCGTTCATCTTCAGACACAAATGAAGATATTTTAGTGTAAATCTGATGCTCTGATGCTCCATTGGCTCAACTTTACACTCTCAAGACCCTTAAAAGACACTAAAGACGTCGATACAAAGTCCATCTCACTACAGCGGCTCTACAATAACTTTATGAATTGGCGAGAATAGTTTCTGTGCACAAAAAACCCTAAATAACGACTTATATAGTGATGACCGATTTCAAAACACGGCATCATGAAGCTTCAAAGCGTTATGAATCAGTGAGTCGATTCATGATTCGGATCGCGTGTCAAACCACCAAACTGCTGAAATTACGTGACTTTGGCGATTCAAACCGCTGAATCGACTCACTGATTCATAACGCTCTGAACCGCTGAATCGACTCACTGATTCATAATGCTCTGAACCGCTGAATCGACTCACTGATTCATAACGCTCTGAACCACTGAGTCAACTCACTGATTCATAATGCTCCGAACCGCTGAATCGACTCACTGATTCATAACGCTCCGAACCGCTGAATCTACTCACTGATTCATAACGCTATGAACCACTGAATCGACTCACTGATTCATAACGCTCCGAACTGCTGAATCGACTCACTGATCCATAACGCTCTGAACCGCTGAATCGACTCACTGATTCATAACTCTCTGAACCGCTGAATCGACTCACTGATTCATAACTCTCTGAACCGCTGAATCGACTCACTGATTCATAGCGCTCTGAACTGCTGAATCGACTCACTGATTCATAACGCTCTGAACCGCCTCACTGATTCATAACGCTCTGAACCGCCTCACTGATTCATAACGCTCTGAACCGCCTCACTGATTCATAACGCTCTGAACCGCCTCACTGATTCATAACGCTTCGAAGCTTCATGATGCCTTGTTTTGAAATCGTCATCTCTATATAAGTCGTTATTTTGGGGTTTTTTTGCGCACAAAAACTATTCTCGTCTTCATAAAGTTATTGTAGAGCCGCTGTAGTGAGATGGACTTTGTAACTTTAGTCTTTAGTGTCTTTTAAGGGTCTTGAGAGTGTAAAGTTGAGCCAATGGAGGCCTTTCTCAGCATCAGATGAACGGAGGTCTGACGGGTGTCCAACCACATGAGGCTCAGTCATTAATGACACAATTTACATTTTTGGGTGAACTAACCCTTTAAGCCTCTTAAAAGTCCTCGTCCGTGCTCCTAACAAATATGACCTTAAGACCTCTTTTAAGGGTTAAGATGCTTTCTGAATGACTTTTTTCTTTACTAGGATTTTTTAGTTAATTTTAAGAGTAAACGCCCACATTTCTAAGAATTTTCTTAAAATTTTGTCACTAGGAGCGACTCTTTGCATTAAGATTCTTTATGAATACGGGCCCAGTACTTTGTGTTCTGGCATCTGAGAGGCAGCTTTCTCTGTGCACTTTCGTGTCATCGCACTTTTTCAGACTTATCCACGTCTGCTCTTCTGAATTTTAACTTTTAAGTATGATTTTGGTTGCGCGTCTGGGAATTTTGCCATCAATTGATTGGTGTTCAAAAAATACTTGGAAATCATTGAACTTCATGTGATCCTACAAGAGTGATTACTGATTGGCTGTCTGCAAAAAAAAACTAATCCCGTTTTAAAGAAGAAAACAAATCATCCACTGACTTTCAAAGCGGCTACGACTTTCTACTTCGAGGGCCTTGATAGAAATGTAGTGGAGTAAAAACAGAGGTGGACAGTAACTAAGTACATTTACTTGAGTACTGTTCTTAAGTACACTTTTTGAGTATCTGTACTTTCCTTGAGTAGTATTTTTTCTGGAAACTTATGACTTTTACTTCAATACATTTGAAAGACAAATATCGTACTTTTTACTACATTTCTATCAAGGCCCTCGAAGTAGAAAGTCGTAGCCGCTTTGAAAGTCAGTGGATGATTTGTTTTCTTCTTTAAAACAGGATTTGTTTTTTCTTGCAGACAGCCGATCAGTAATCACTCTTGTAGGATCACATGACCAAAGTCATACTTAAAAGTTAAAATTCAGAAGAGCAGACGTGGATAAGTCTGAAAAAGTGCGACGACACGAATGTGCACACAGAAAGCTGCCTCTCAGACGCCAGACCACAAGTACTGAAGTTTAGTTCTACTAATTCTACTAAATTCTTATTATAGTCAATTAAAACTAGTCTAAAACTAAAACAATTCAGATGCATAAAATGTTGTAGTCAAAAGACTGACTAAAACTAAATCAAAATTTGCTGTGGTATGAAGTATGGTCGGTCAAATGATTTTTATAGATTTACCCGCCAATTTGCCATAGCCTTGTGGATAGAGCGCTAACGCATAGCTAACGTTCGAAAATGATGTTAGTTAGCATGCAAAAGCGTAGTTGGGCTAATAATGTTAACTGAAGTCCTTTCAGAAATATGTTTTTACATAATCCTGTCAAATAAACACAATGTAGAAACCTTTCTTTTCTAGTATGATTTTGACTTTGATAAGAGCTTTGTAACTTTTAAGCAAGTATTTAAATGTGTTCAAGGTATGCTAGCATGACTGGCTTAAACCACCATGATGGAACAGCGTGCATTCATACAACAATGCAACAATAATAAAATAATAATACGTTTACTTTTACTTTTGATATTAAGTACTTTTAAAAGCAAGTACTTCGGTACTTTTACTTAAGTAAAAATCTGTCTTTACAACTTTCACTTGTAATGGAGTTATATTTAACCAATAGTACTTTTACTCAAGTAATGGAGTTGTGTACTTTGTCCCCCTCTGAGTAAAAAGTACGATATTTGTCTTTCAAATGTAGTGAAGTAAAAGTCATAAGTTTCCAGAAAAAATACTACTCAAGGAAAGTACAGATACTCAAAAAGTGTACTCCAGTAAATGCACTTAGTTACTGTCCACCTCTGGTCTTTTGTTTGCTAGCTGACGCGGTTTCTTCTGTTGTAGAGTCCGAGTGTCACGGGGAGCCAGTGCGGGACTTCTACCAGGTCCAGCGAGGTTACTCCATCTGTCAGACCACACGCATGGTGTCATGGGTGGAGTGCAGCGGGGCCTGCGACACCGGCTCCTGCTGCGCCAGCCAGAGGATGAAGCGCAGGAAATACACGTTCGAGTGCAGCGACGGCACATCCTTCAGCGAGGAGGTGGAGAAGACCATCAAGTGCGGCTGCATGGGGTGCATGTAGAGCACAGCCACTAACATCACCACCTCATCACAGTCGGACAGAACCACAGAAAGAGCCATCAGAAAAAGACACCATCTATCATTGGGTATATACAGAGACATACCCCGACCCCTCCACCCCACACCCTTTCCACCACAGCCTGAAATCTCAAAAGGGTAAAACAACCAACGCTGCTGACAGGAAGGCAAGCGAGATGGATTGTTTGGGCCCAGAAGCAGAACATTACTCATGTATTAGAAGAAAACGATGACTCTCTCTGAGTGCAGGACGTGTATTTAACGGTGATGAAGGGAACACATTTCCACCACGCCTGAAAAACTGTACGATGTATATCTGTGTGGGAGAAAGTGTGATATTTCCAATGGTTTTTGTGTTATGGGTGGCACCCTTGCCCAACTCCACGTCATTAAGGGGCCAAAAACACCCCCAGCAAGAACTCCCGGTGGCATGACGTAGAGTCGGCTTCTTTATCACGTTTCGACATGCTAGATGGCGAAACGAAAGCAGGAGGATCCATTCGATCTGTTCCATAGTGTTTGTCATTCCATTACCTCAAACAGAAGTCCATGACAGAATGTAAGGGAGAGCTGAAATCAAGCGCTAGGTAGATCTCATCACACGGTTTTCTAAGATGCATGCTCATTGTCATGTGATGTCTGGATTGTGGTTAATATTAGTACTGCTGAGCAGAAATAGAGCATCGCTTGTCGAAAACACTGCTAAGTATACGACGCCACTGCAGTTTTTGTATCAAGGTCAGTGTTGAAGCTGTTTGAGGGGTACAATACGACTATGGGTTATGACCACGACACTGTACACACCAAATCTCCCAACAGTAATCCTACAGTATTACCTCTGCAAGCTACAGCGTTCACCAAGGTTCGCAAATTGAACATCGTCCTAGAATTAAAACGCCAATAAGTGCAGTTTGGCTTATTTCATTTCAGTTCGGTGGGTGTTTGTTTTCGCTTTGATTTCCTTTTCCTAACTCCCTAGACCTTCACTTTATACAGAAATGCTTAACAGATTCTAATATATATTTGTATTTCATTTTGGTATAGTATTTTTATATGTTAAAGAATAAATTTGTTTTCAGGACTTTATTATCAAACAGCAGTGTGAAATTTGGTGACTTTTGGTGTTTTATTCGGTCACTTGCTTATACGGGCCACAAACTGGCCAGAAGCATAGATAATAATTAGCCTATTAGCCTTATTGTAATATGAGCCAGTGTTGATCGTTTCGGAAGGTTTTTTTTCTTTTTAATATTGTAAATGTTGTCTTCCATGTGAATACCACATTTAATTCATTTAAAAGATCTTTGTGCTTGATTTTGTAATTATTTATTTTAAGACCTGTCCAGATAGAAAGCTGATTATTTTGAGTTGTGAATAAAGCCAAGAGGAAAAAGAGGTTATTTAGGCATTTTTAATACGGTTATTACCATCCAGTCCTCATGATAAAGAGCATGTCAATAGCCCCGATTGCTACTAGCGTTTTCGGAAAAGAAAAGCGTTTATATTTCAGTTGGTTCTTCTTTAGTGAAGTGGTACAACACAGCAAAAACCCCAGGGTTAAATGAACACTCCTCAGAGTATATTTGAGTCCAGACTCAAGTGTGTTAAAGGTAACTCTGAAGCAGTGAGATAATTAAGCGATTAATTGAGTGGTGATTGAGTGGCCATTAGTGATGAACACCTGCTGTTAACAATCAAGTTAGCTGAAGGGACCATTATGGTGATCAGTGTTTGCTTTAGTTGAGCTTTTGACTTTTAAAACATATTTTTCTCTGGCTGCTTTAACTGTGTGTTTAGAAAACACATTTGTTGTGGCAAAGGAGGCACAGAGAAAAGGACTTCAGCTGTGGTTATATTTTGATAGTGGCATAATCATCATGTAGTTAACTGAGGTTTCATTCATAGCCCAATCTTTGATTATATTTATGTCACAACATAACCAACAACGCATGGTTTGGATACATTTCCTCTTGGTTTGTCTCAGACACAAAAACGAAACACTGATCACCATAATGGTCGTTAACAGCAGGTGTTCATCACTAATTGCCAATCATTACTCAATTAATCATTCAATTATCTAAGCTTCAGAGTTAGATTCACACTCCTGAGTGTGGACTCAAATAAATTCTGTGTTAATTTAACACACTGGGGGTTTTGCTGTGACTACTTGCAGTAATTTAATTCCAATCCATACATTCATTGGTGTTTCCATAAAGCAAACATTAGCCGGTTTTGTTATTCTACGGTGGATACTTATTGCTCTTATTGTACATTGAGGTACTTGAAACGGAAGATGTGATACAATTCATTGGGAAGGGTTCCAGACTTTTCCTGCAGATTTCCTGGTCTGAGCTAACCTTGTGCCAATCACAACCATCGCATCATGAACTCCAGAAACTTTATTGTGAAAGATACCGTCGCTGTTGCATATAGAACATTTAAGAGCTCTTGCTGTTTATTCTCCTGATGTTACGTTGATAGTTACATTGACTAACTGCAGTTACTCCGAATGTAAGTAGCGCCACCAAAATGTTTACTGAACTTCCTCCTTTTTCATTCATTAAAATGTGTGATTATATGAGTGTCTATGTCTGCTTTATCAAAACCACCAAAACAATGTTTAAAGCAGCAAAATATTGGGTTCCCGACACAATTTTATCAATCCGGACGTGAGGATCTGGTTGTCATTTGAACCCTTGAGAAGCAAAACTAAATTATTAATAATTCACTATAAAGCTCCTGTGGTTGAGATGCATTGAAAACATTGGCTTCTACATGCAAATTGCATTTTCTGGATGAAATTACACGATTGAGAACCAGCTTTCACTGCACATTCTTTACTCATCACTTATTTACTTTCAGGGACAAAAAAAAAAAAAAACATCTGAACAAAATGCATGAAAAACGGACAAAAGATAAAACATATACAGCTCAAAACCAAATTCATTTACATCATCATTTTTCCCCCGACACACCAAAAACCATATAAATGGGGTAAGATCTTCAAGCCTTAAATTTACTGTTTTGACTCAAGTAATGTTAAAAAATATTAAAACAATGCAATTATGAAAGAGTAAGCTGGAAAAAAATTAAAAGAACTTCGCAGAAACATGTTTTAGAAAACCTGTAATCTTGCATAGTTTCCTTCTTAGCATCATAAATACAGCGTTTGAGACCATAATGCATAAATTACTCTTCTCTATAGAAATCAACAGTGATATGCACAAGCTTCTATGCATAAATCATCATCATCAACATCATCATAAAGGAACGGACTAAATGAGAAGGTACAACACTGTATGAAAATATCAACTACAACATATTCAAAATTCAGTGCTCTAAAAGAGAAATTAGTAAGAATACAAGAAAAGAAAAAAAGACTAAGAAAAAAAAAGCCATGATCATAAGAATTTTGGGACAAATTTCTCATCTATGTGCAAAAAGAATGAGGCTTTATTTCTTGAGGCAAACTCAATTACTCATAAATACAGATAAGAAAAAGGCACATTATTCAGGTTACAAAGCTACTTTAACTAAAATTATTAATTGTTTTAGAATTGTGGATCACTCCTTAAATAATATCTGGTTCAAAATTACAAGTTGTTGTAATAATAAGCTATACAATGTAACGGTCAAACAAGCGAGTTGAGTTATTCATAACCCATATTTAAAATGCCCCATTAAAGGGATTCGGAACCTGTATTTATTGACGGCACATTACATTAACGGCTCCCGGGAAAAAATATCAATTTTCTGTAACAAACAAATACGATTTCTTAAAGCATATTTGGGGAAAGTTTGACACTGTTAGGTTGAGCGGTCCTTCTTTTCAAAGACAAAACTCTCTCACATGACAATATATTCAAAAAACTCTGAAAATGTACTGCCAAGCTTAAAAAATAGCTTCAAAAATAAATCTGTCCTTCCAAAAAAGGAACCTTTTGAAAAGCATCAGCACCCCTTTGTCCTTGTGAGACGTTTCTACACGAGATCTAGTACCTGTACACATTTTCTCACGGTTTTGAAGTTCTTGTACGTTTAGTTGGAGTGACCAGCGGTTCCAAGCCTCGCTTTGTGGAGGACTTCGGAGAGCCAGTCTGTGAAGGGGTCACTTCCATCTTTCTTTGAGACCTAGTTAACACTTGGTCTTCCGATGCCAGAGGCTTAATGTCCACATCTAAAGATTGTGATTCTAAATTATTAGGGCCTTTAGGGAGCCCCGATTTCTTTAGGTCAACTTTAGTCCCACTTGTTTTCATTTGCTGTGGCTTATCGGTCCTGGTTTTGGGCAGTGTCTGTTTTTTACTCGAGACCTGCTCACCAATGGCTTTGGTCCCTTTTTTGAGTGCCTGCAACTTCTTCGGAGAGGCACCGTCTTTCTGACATGGGTTCTTTTTCAAAGCCCGTTCTTTGAGGGCAGAGTTTGCTTTCGCCTTCTTGGTGAGGGACGATATCCTTTGGACAACCACAGACTTCGGTCCTTTGCGGGTCTGTAATTTCGGTTTGTCGGCTTTCTTTGGAATTAATGCCGCCTTCAAACGAGCACCTTTGAATGTTGTCTTCTCTTTGCATTTCTTGTTTTGCTGGACCTGAAGTTTCTCGCGCATGTTGGAATATTTCCTAAGGATTCGAGCACTCGCTGGGTTTTTGGCATTGCCTGCGATCGCACCGAGGCTCTCGGGAGCCGGAGCCGGAGCCACTCCAGCAAGACTCTGGGCCTTTGTGGAGATCCGCGTGGCAGTCGTCGGTTCGTGCTTCTCTTTACTAGAGATACCCTGACCTAAAGCTTTTGACAGTAGCCTTTGATTCTTGGGGTTATTCTTCACCGGTGATGCAATGGCAAACTTTTTCAGATGCTTCTTCAGCCGTTCGGCCTGGAGGCTCGGAAATATGCCATGAGAAGACCCCGCTCCTGATGACGAACTGTGAAAACACAACTGCGTTTCCGAAGGAAGTCTGGTGTTCACCTTCTTAACGATTACTAGAGATTTAGTTTCGGTCGATTGCAGGAACCACCTGCAGATAGTGGGCAAGTCAAAGGGCTTCATGAAAAGCATTTGCACAGGGGAAAACTTCTGTTGTTCCAACGGTCTTGACTTTCGGGCTCTGCGTTTGCTTTTCCAGATTTCTTTGAGTCTATCTGCCTTGTTTTTGGGTTTCGGTGCAGGCTGACCCTCCTTGTCCATTTGTAACCAACCTTTGTGCATTTTATCAAACTTTGCATTTAAATTTGAAATTAACTGCTGGTGTTTTTCTCCCCTTAGCGCTTCCAAAAATTTGGGGGCGCTACAAACAACTGGTCCAGTCCTCTGAAGACCAGCTATGCACAAGGACTCGTCTGGCACATTCAAAGCGCCTTTTATTTGGGTCTCCAAAAGCTTCTGGTTTTGGATTTTAGGGCTCTCTTCAGCTTCCCCACTCGAGGATGCCAAAACCCGTTGTGGTCTCAAAGGACGTTTATTTCGACTAGGGGGTGTTGCTGAGTCCAACGTCTTTTCAGATACATTCCCTCTTCTCAACGACATGCGCCCAGGACTCTCTAAAGCATCTACTTTAGCAGATTTATTGTCATGGGGAGGTTCTGCAATTGAACTGCCACTGCTTCTTAAGGGCATGTGTGCAATGGCCTCCGTTTTTCTACAGGGAGTACTGGGGAGTGAACTGATCGGTTGTTCGCTGACGCAACTCTTAATTGAACCTTTAACAGGAGAATCTTTAGTAACAGTCTGTTTTGTACTAATAGTCCTGCTTCGTAGGGGCATACGCGTTACTTCCTCGGAAGACGTACACAAGTCTTTATTAGCTGCCTGCTCACTAGCAGAGCTGTTCCTTTTTAAAGGCTTTTCCGAATGGCCTTCTGTTGGACAGCTCGATTTGCTACCAGAAGGCCGTTCAGCGTTACTTCTGCTTCTCAAAAGCATATTTTCAGAGCTTGGAGGCGACTTTTTGATGCTTTCTGACACTTCAATAGGACTACTTTCATTTTTAATTGGCATATTTTCAGAGCTTTCAGAGGCTTGATTATTCAGTTTGTGGTGTTTTCCACTCTCCGAGGTGGAAGGGGTGCACACAGTCTCTGGAAGAACCTCGGGTGACAAAACACTTGGCAACTCATCACTCATTTTGACGCCTGGACTCGGATCTCTTTGAAAAGCGGTTGTGTTCCTTGATTTTGGTCTTGTTTTGACTGCATGATCCACAACTAGACTGTTGGCAGGTTTGGCAGCTGCGAGCTCCTGTGCGGTTTCAAGAGTGTCTAGAGCCTTTAAATCAGGCTCTTCATCAACATTTGTTTCAGTAGATTGAGTCTTTGGGCTTTTATCATTGGCATGCTCAAGTTCAGATGTACCACTCTTCGCAGAGTCTTTCACTACGTCAACGTTGCCTTTTGAAACTCTACTACGCAAGCATCTGTCGGAGGGCGCTGTATGTTTAACTTTTGGGGTATGCGGATCCATATCCTTCTCCTTACATTTTACAAGTGGTTGTACAGTAGAGGCCGCTGAATCCCCTTGATCCTTCACTGGAAGTTTGGAATAGTTTGCTGTTTGAAG
This sequence comes from Gobio gobio, assembly GCF_949357685.1. Taxonomy (NCBI): domain Eukaryota; kingdom Metazoa; phylum Chordata; class Actinopteri; order Cypriniformes; family Gobionidae; genus Gobio; species Gobio gobio. The sequence continues at coordinate 2,442,734 of NC_137111.1, forward strand.
ACTACTTTCAGAGTCATGCGAAACATGAGCACTTCTATCCTCAGTGTTTGCCTTCATTTCCGAGGTCTCAGATTGTTTCTGGACATCTGCTGCAGTCTCGACTTCACTGGGGTTTGACGTTTCGCCCTCATTTCTCGGTTCCACGTCGACTCCATCCGATGACTCTTTGGCCATGTTAGGGGACAAAGGGATCATTGATGGCTCCAAAGATTTATCCTCACATGGGACCTTACTTTCTGTATCACCTACCACCTCTTCTGGAATTGGTGCAATTTGGGACTCACATCCTTCTTTCTGTACAGGGAGTTCTGTGGGTTTAGTGGTTTCTTTGATTTCTATTGCTGCATTAGGAGTAATGAGCGCTTCTGTGATCAGTTCTGGTTGCGTGGTTAATTCGCAAGATGGTTCATGGGAAATTTGCCCATTACTTTCAACTTTATCCGTCTGACTGGTTTCAACCACCAGACCAAGACCAGTTACTTTTACGACATCTCCCGGCTTTTCATTCTCCGCTATCTGCTCTGATGATAATTTCTGAATAACATTTTTCATGCAGTCCCCTGCAAAAGGTGCGTTTATGAGAGGAACACTGCCAGACATACAAAGGGCCTGCTTCGGCGCGACTGAGGTATGCATTTCTGGCATATAAGCTGGACAATTCCCACTGGAATTACCTATAGATTTACGAGCTAGCGTACGGACGGTTTTTAGTTCCAAGTACTCTTCGACGTACTTGTGACCTCTTGTGCTCTTCCGAGCATTTTGTCGTGGATGCAGTCGATTACGAGATTGAAGTTGACATTCGGTTATTGATTTTCTAATATACACCAAGTCACAATGGCTATCGGTATCATTTATGATACAACTTAAAGAGCCATTCCTTTGCCCAAGGTAAGACCCTTTTCTGCTTTTCCTGGCTGTTCTAGGAGACATTGGTAAAACTACATTTGATGTCTTGTGAATTGTGGAAGGCTTTACAACAGCATCTTCGCTTTGTGCAAAAAAGTCCTTCTGTGTGCATTGTGATAACAGGTCTCCATGATCAGACTCTGCAGTGCATACAGAATCGCTACATTGAATTTGCTGAACACTTGATTCTAATGATTTTTTTGCTTCCTGATGATCAGTAGTTGTCTTTGTCATGATAAATTTGTTTGGAGAACTTTCATTTCCACACTCAACACCTGTTCCACAAGATGAAGGCGACAATTCTTCCATCTTGCAAAGGTCTACTGGTTTTTCACCCGTTACCCGTGCAACACTGGGATCATCTCCATTAGGCTCTCCGGTAGGATTTTGACCTGTCCTGACAACAGATGACTCTTGAGACTCTCTAGTAAGTACATCTGTAATGCTCACAGCAGCCTCCACCGTTCTTTCAGTCCTCGTTTCAAACGTTGCATTGCTGCAGCTGGTTGTCGCTTGCTTCCCGGTCAAATTTGGTGCTTGGAAAGGGTTGGGAGCCGCCACAGACTTGACTTCGCTTTGTAAGAAGCCCAATGCATCAACTATCTGGCGCTGGTGATGCAAACACAGCTTAGACATGAACTGTTCCAAAGTGGACACCGACTGTAGATCTCCTTCTTGGGCAAGACTCAGGCTGACAGAATCCCTGAAAGACCATGCAAAAAAAAATTACTGGATAATTCTAGAGCACATGTCTTTATGTGATGAGCAAATAATACATATAAACCTGGTCAATAAGAGTGCCGATTTCCTTTACCTTTTAACCGAATGTGTAGCCGGGCTGGCATGGACATTAGAGTTCCTTAAAGATGCATGGCTTTTGTTGAAATTCTTCTTAGTCGAGAGGTCAAGAACTCCATCTAAAGAGACAAATAATTCAAAACTAAATAGAACATTTCTTTTGAACAAGAAGCTCATATATACACTCACCTAAAGGATTATTAGGAACACCTGTTCAATTTCTCATTAATGCAATTATCTAATCAACCAATCACATGGCAGTTGCTTCAATGCATTTAGGGGTGTGGTCCTGGTCAAGACAATCTCCTGAACTCCACACTGAATGTCGGAATGGGAATTTAAGCAATTTTGAGCGTCATGGTTGTTGGTGCCAGACGGGCCGGTCTGAGTATTTCACAATCTGCTCAGTTACTGGGATTTTCACACACAACCATTTCTAGAGTTTACAAAGAATGGTGTGAAAAGGGAAAAGCATCCAGTATGCGGCAGTCCTGTGGGAGAAAATGCCTTGTTGATGCTAGAGGTCAGAGGAGAATGGGCCGACTGATTCAAGCTGATAGAAGAGAAACTTTGCTGCATACCTCGGTTGTAACGAGTGGTTATTTCAGTCAAAGCATTTGTGAAGCCACAACACACACAACCTTGAGGCGGATGGGCTACAACAGCAGAAGACCCCACCGGGGACAACTCATCTCCACTACAAATAGGAAAAAGAGGCGACAATTTGCACAAGCTCACCAAAATTGGACAGTTGAAGACTGGAAGAATGTTGCCTGGTCTGATGAGTCTGGATTTCTGTTGAGACATTCAGATGGTAGAGTCAGAATTTGGCGTAAACAGAATGAGAACATGGATCCATCATGCCTTGTTACCACTGTGCAGGCTGGTGGTGGTGGTGTAATGGTGTGGGGGATGTTTTCTTGGCACACTATAGGCCCCTTAGTGCCAATTGGGCATGGTTTAAATGCCACAGCCTACCTGACCATTGTTTCTGACCATGTCCATCCCTTTATGAGCAGCATGTCCCCATCCTCTGATGGCTACTTCCAGCAGGATAATGCACCGTCACAAAGCTCCAATCATTTCAAATTGGTTTCTTGAACATGACAATGAGTTCACTGAACTAAAATGGCCCCCACAGGCCCCAGATCTCAACCCAATAGAGCATCTTTGGGATGTGGTGGAACGGGAGCTTCGTGCCCTGGATGTGCATCCCACAAATCTCCATCAACTGCAAGATGCTCTCCTATCAATATGGGCCAACATTTCTAAAGAATGCTTTCAGCACCTTGTGGAATCAATGCCACGTAGAATTAAGGCGAAAGGGGGTCAAACACAGTATTAGTGTGTGTTCCTAATAATCCTTTAGGTGAGAGTGAGAGAGAGACACACACACATACAAACACACAGTCATAATTCTGTACCGCACCTTGCTCAATGTCCTCTACTTTGACCTTTTTCACAGAGAGGTCCAGCGGGGCATCTTGGTCCACCATGATTAACTTGTTCTGAGCAGAAGCGATATCGACAGCAGTGGTTGGAGAGACACCGCTAGTTTTCAGAGGGCTTTGGTCCTTTTTTCCATTGTTTTGAAGGGAGTCCTGAGAGCAGTTTTTCCTTGAGGTATAATATTTAGCCAACTCATTGATCATCTGCTGAACGAAACCACAGGCCACCACAGGGATGTGCGGATCTGGAATTCTTGGTGTGTATTCTGTTGACAGTTCAATTAGACATGTTAAAAAGAATTGGCAACATGGGAGGTCACAGTTGATGTGATCTTGTTGAGAAATGCTTCATAGGGATAGGCTAAATCAGGGGTGTCCAAACTTTTTTTAAAGGGGGCCAGATTCGATTTTATTTATATATACACACACACGATATATAAATAAAGAAATAACATTTTTTGTTGGAAACATGACAAATTTGACAAAAGCTTAAGCTGACAGTAGAGTAGCTTGAGATAGGACACAGGAAATGTATATATATTTAACAATATCTGTAAAACTTTCATTAACCAATAAGTTTTAATGGGTGAAATTTAAATATTATTACTGAGTTAGAACTGTATTCTTATTTCAATTTAATAAGTGCTCTATTTAGGAAAAATACTTTTCGTACTTGGTATTTCTGTCTTTTTTTCCAGTCCAAATATCTAAAAATTCTTAAATCAAGATGCTTTTACTAAGGAAAGTTACATATTTTTCTTGATTCCTGGGGTGGGGAGAGAATCAAAATGAATTGAGTTTTTGCTTGAAACAAACTAAATTATTTGCCAATGGATTAGAAAAATAATCTTGTTTCTGTTTGGGAGAGAAACAAGATTCCAAACCGAAACATTATTGTTCTCACCCCATTGGCAGATATATTTGCTTGTTTTATCCAAAAACTCACTTCAATTTCATTTTATTTTCCAGAAAATAAGTAAAAAACAACTAATGTCATTTAACTTATCTAGTAAATGCATCTTGATTTAAGAATTTTTAGATATATTTATACTAGAAACAAGAAAAAAATACTAATTGACAGCAGTTTTTGAAGTGCACACAAGGCAAAAAGTAAAAACAAAAAAGAAAATCTTTATCTAGAATGCCTTTAAGGCATTTAGTCTATAAACATATAAATACAAATGCACAAAACTGCAAGTTTATGACAAAAATAGTCTGCACTTTGGCCTTTATTACTCATTTAATACATGTCTACATTACAAATTAAATAAAATGAGATATTAACCTACATTTCTGACACATTACAGTTCGTGTTACCACAGTAAACACATGATAAATGTTGGTGAAGTGTTGTTTGAAAAGTATTTGAACTGAATCGGCTCAGTGTTTCTCCTGATTTGCACGTTAGTGTTGTTGATTAAGTCAGTGCTGTTTAACTGGATTAAGCAAATTCGTGTGAAACTGCACGATTTGTAAATGATCCGTGGCGGGCCACATATAATATATTTTAATAGACAAGCTGCGGACCATTTGAAATTCGGACTTTGGACACCCCTGGGCTAAATGCACATGATCAACTCATTTAAGGTGAGCAGCAACTGAGTAAAAGTTGCAGCCATTCCCGTTATTATAATGCCCCATGTCTGATGAAATGACAGAGCATCTGAGGTATACTCACTTTTCCTGTGTAACACTGCATTCAGGTATTCCTCCGACTGCCACTCCAGCCTTCTGATATTAGAAGGATCTTTACCTAGTAAAGGTTTTCCTCCACTTTCCACAATTTGTTTGTTGAGTGCAATTACATGTTCCTGTTCATGGGGTGAAAATACAAGGGCGGAATAAGAGTAAGCGCACAAGGTGTTGTACATACTTCAAGGAGACACACATGCAACATGTACTTAATGTATTGAAACACCATGGAAAATGGAAAATGAAATTAACATTTAAAAAGCTATAATTGAAACCACGGTGTCCTTTGGACACTACTTGATATGACTGTAGAGTCAAGAAAAACAGAACGTTCTTCCAAGGTGTCTTGACATATCAGGAAAGAGGGGGGAAAATATAAATGAACAAAAAAAACTACCTTCACTTTCTCTCGTCTTAAGCAGCAGTAAAGACAATTTTCATCAAATGACCAATTTGACACACTTGCAGGCTTACAATCTGTGGATCCAAAAGAAGAGGCAAAATTCAACCGTGTGTGCAGGGAAGGGAAAGACCAAGACCAAGCTGCTACTGCTAAACAACTACTAGCAGGTTTACAGACTAACTAGCAGTCCATTTTTGGTAGCATGACTTTGTCAATGTAGACCAGAAACAGTCAATCAAAAGTAGGGTTTGTTTCCATCTCTGCATCTCATATGAGGACATGAACGCACAAACGTCATCTCCAGAGGCACTTCATGAGCTTTTACCGTTTCATTTGAGAAAAACTACCGTCATAAACACAGAAACTTAAAAGGTCTTCACGGCAACCCGTCAAAATAAAAGTTTGAAATATCACTGGTGTACAGCAGAGTTTAGATACGTCTCAATGTAATAATACTAACACTAATGTAATAATAATAATAAAAACATTATTTTTTAAGTTTTTTTTAAAAAATAAATTAAAAATTGCATTCATGTTTTAATTTTAACTGTATAAAGCTCAGTTGTGCAGCTTTGTTTGACAAAAAAAGTTACATTAAATTAAAAGAAAGTCTTGTGTATTTTCTGGTAATCAAATGAAGACAACACATTAGTGGGGAATCTTTTAAATTAAATTAAAAAGAAAAAAATAATATGGTTGTTTTTATGAATTACTTTAAGTAGCTAGTAGTCTACTATTCACTAGTAAATATTACAGTAATCAAACATCACAGACGATGGCAGACAGAGAGCAGGGCAGCTCTGGCACTAGTGATGCACCGATCAGGATTTTACATGGCCGATTCCGATACCGATTTTTTTCAAGAAAACTGGCCGATTCAGATTTCCGATTTTTTTTTTACACAATAAAAGAATGAAAGTATACATGAACAAGATGTTTATTTGGTATTTAACAGGTTAAATTGGCTTTTGGCTAATGAAAACAAGTCCGCAATCTGAAATTAACGGGAAATTGAATTGGAAATTAAAGGCTGAAAGGTGAAATTAAAGTCAACAACTGCATATATTCCACAATCCAAACAAAGATGTTCCTTAAATCAGCATTTGTTTTTAAATTCAGTGTAAAGAAAAAAAGTCTTAACCACTGAAATTAAATCAATTTTTTTATTTTATATAAAAAAGTATATAATTGTTCCAAAATATTAAATCAAATAATATTTAGTGCAACGAAAAAAAACTAAGATGCTACAGCAGGTGCTTTTTAAATCAAATTAAGTCAGTCATTTTAAGGTAAAATAAAAGGTAACACTTTAGAATAATGGTTATTCGTTAACATTAGTTAATGTATTAACTAACATGAACTAACCATGAGCAGTACATTAGTTACTGTATTTGTTCATCTTTGTTAACGTTAGTTAATATAAACATCACAGTGCATTAACTAATGTTAACAAGATTTTAATAATGCATTAGTAAATGTTGAAATTAACATTAACTAATAATGAACTGCACTTATAAAGCGTTTATTAATCTTTGTTAATGTTAACTAAATGTAGTTAACTAACGTTAACTAATGACCATTATTCTAAAGTGTTACCAGTATTTCATTTCTAAAGTGCATGCATGTTCTTCTTTAAGGCCCGGGTATACTTCGGCCGTCCGCGTTCGTGCACCGCCGCATGACGTAATTTTCGTCATTCGGAGGGCTCGCGGCCGGCCGCACACCCCGTCCGCGCGCAGCCCAAATTTTGAGACCGCACGGACGGTCCGCGTGCAACAGCGCATGCGCCAGCAGTACAGAAGAGTCCACTAGGTGGCAATAAACACAGTATTGAGCACAGTGTTCAGCCGTCGAAGAAGAGTGTGCAAAGACCGGTTTAAAAACAACACGCTTGAAAAAAAAAGAAGATAATTTTTTATTCTTCAGTGTTTCTTCCAAACTATGTAGCAATGGTGGATGCACTACAGTTCTTCTCCGATCATGCCCAGCGAATGTCCCGTTGATGACAGGACTCAGTGCTGCCCTCCGATGTCTGGTGGAGCATAGACACTTTTTTACTGCGCATGTGTCGAACGCGATCATCCGCGAGCATCCGTTGTGTAGTATACTTTGAAAGACGCGCGACAGGGCTGCGCGCGTGACGCGTCCGGGCGCGGTGAGTGAAGTATACCCGGGGCTTTAGGCTACAAAAAGAAGTATTTTGGCTTTGTCACAAGTTAGTCTGTTTCGTTCTCATCCGATCCAACATGTGAGAAGCTGAGCTGAACAAACACTCACCATCTACGCTTGAGGTAAGCTCGCGCAACTTCAGCTCGCACAGGAAAGCGGCTCTTCATTCCTCGTCTCTTCCCTCAGTTCTCCAGTTTGTGTTTGTAACACACAAGTGACATGTTCGCGAATGATTGCAATATAGGCGTATGTGCACGCGGGCGCACTTCCGGAAAAATCGGCAGAAAAATACAAAGAAAACCGGTTGTCGATCGCGCGCTAGAAGCAAAAACCGGTCGTTCCGGTTTTTGGCCGGTCAACCGGTGCATCCCTATCTGGCATAACGTCAATAACACTTCTATAAATGACTTACAAGTTGTAACTTACTTGATGTAAACATCCCAAAAGGACCGAATAAAAGGTACCGCTGGGTACTGATACCGGTTAAAATGTGAACGGCACCCAACCCTAATCAAAAGCTTCCTTATACAAGTGTAATTCAATTATTATTCTCAAATGGTAACAACAGCTCAAGTGTTTTGGGTTGTAAAACGTCTTCAAGTTGTCCAGTCTTCACCAAATGTGGTTGACATAATGTCATTGCCACCATGATCTGACCAGACCGGCTGAGTTTGGAGACCATGCCACTCACTGGCGAGGGCAATTAAGCTGCAAAATGTTTTAATTTCTCTTGCCCATGTGAATTTGTATATTGGATAAAAGAATCAATGCACTCATGGTTTGGGTTTATCAGTATGAATGTTCTTTAAGAATTTAAACAATAATTATGGCCAGCAGAAAGAATTGGGGATTTTGACTTATCCAGTGATTTAAATAATTGAATCAGAAAGAGATTTATTGCCATGTATGTTTGCACACACACACAGAAATTGTTTTGGTTATATAATAGAATAAGCAGGGTATTGTTCTATATAAGTGGTAGTGCTTGAATGCGAGGAGTCCAGAGTATTTTCTGAGTTTTCCCTCATTCTGGATGGATTCAGTTCTTGGAGGGTGGGCAGGAGAGCACCAATAATCCCCAAAGTGGAAGCCATTGGGAACAACAGCAACTCAGCCACAAAGAGCGGGGTCAGCGCATGCTGAGGGTCACAGAGCGGGGTCAGCGCATGCTGAGGGTCACAGAGCGGGGTCAGCGCATGATGAGGGTCACAGAAGTCGCCAACTTTCTGCAGAGTCAAGAGCTCCAGACCTCCTTGTTTTTCAGGGGTTAGTGTGTGTGTGTGTGTGTGTGTGTGTGTGTTCGCTTCTACACACATTAGTGAGAGAATGGGCCGCTCTCAGGAGTGGAGGTTAGTTCCAGTGAAAGGAACTCTTAATGCTTCACCAAGACATTTTGGACAATTTCATGCTCCCAACTTTGTGGGACCAGTTTGGGGACGGCCCCTTCCTGTCCCAGCATGCACCAGTGCACAAAGCGTCTCCATAAAGACATGGATGAGGAGTTTGGTGTGGAGGAACTGGAGTCCTGACCTCAACCCGATAGAACAGCTTTGGGATGAAATAGAGCGGAGACTGAGAGCCAGGCCTTCTCGTCCAACATCACAAATGAAGAATCCCCATAAACACACTCCTAAACCTTGAGGAAAGAAGAGCTGGAGCTGTTAGAGCGACTCCATATTAAACCCTACGGATTAACAATGGGATGGCATTAAAGCTCATGTGTGTGTGAAGGCGGCCGGCACAACACTTTTGGCAATATAGTGTAGAAAGGAATGTGATTTGGGGGTTTGTTTGGGATAGGGATGATGGTGGAGCGTTTGAAGCAGGAAGGCTCCAGTGATCTGTGAGAAGATGAAGGCCAGCTGGACAGAACCGGTTTAGACAGGCTGGAGAAACACGGTCTTCTGTTTCCTGAAGACCTGACACACATCCTCTTCACAGAGAGTAAGTGCTGGAAGGGCGGGGCATGGGGGGTTAGACACTAAGACACATATGGCCATATTCAGCCTAAAAATACAGATATTCTCAAAAGAGCATTGAATCCAGTAGGGATGTGACGGTGAGGAAATTTTCCCACCGGTTAATTGATGTGTGACAACACCGGTAATACCGGTATCACCGGCGGAGGCTTTTAAATCACTAATTCTAACCGAAAGTAACATGCACACGACCGCTCTGAACTGAAACTGAACAGTGCGCGCACACCGTGAATGAAGCTCGTCTGTAAATGCGCGCTCTGAGGCCATGGGTGCGTCTCAATCAGTTCACTAGTTCAGTTGTCAGGGCACTGATCAAACATTGATCAGTCTATGATTGAGATGCACGCCATGAATGAATAACAGTTCGTCCGTAAAGCCTCGTTTATACTCGACGCGCCCGCACGAGCGCGAGGGTGCGCGCGGCAAAAAGAAATGCGCGCAGTCAGCGTAGCGGAGGCTCGCACTGCGGAGCCAGGCGAAAGGAAACAATGCGCGCTCTGTGCGGCCGTGCACATTTAACTTTCGGTTTTGAATTAGCGCCAATTCGGCTGCGGGTTGCTTGAATTATGGGTTCATTAGTCTATTATTTTTAATGAAAAATACAACAACAAAACAAATGACAAACTCCCTTAAATAGGCGCTTTTACGTTTCGCTTTGAAACCAAATCTTCCGCGATCATCTCAGTCAGCTCCTCACTCTTAAATCTGATGAATGACTCCTGCCGCTGCCGAGACTACGGTCGGATCCTGCTTTATTAAGCAGATCGTTCAGTTTTTATTTGTATTGTCTGTTCTCTAACTGAACTAAATGATTTTATTACTATAAAAAAATCAAAAAGACGGTGGGCGGTGCCACGGTGGGCAAGTGATGTAACCGGTGTTGAGTCTGGACACCGGTAACACCGGCAACACCGACTATCATAGCAAGCCTAGAATCCAGGAGTCGCCATGGAAACACTCGCAGAAGCGCACTTAACTTCAGGAGACAGAACTGTTTAACAACTTGAGCATTAAAAATAAAACCAGCCTGTGCTCAAAGATGTCTATGTAAGTTTAGGTTTTGCTACTTCACATCTGTGATTTGAGACACACAAACTGAATGCAGTTGTACGAGATGAAAACATGTATAACTCAAAAATCTGTCAATTATACAAGATATGTTATAATTTAGACGTTTATTTAGACAGCACTAAAAAGCATCACACACCTTCCCAGTGGAACGATTAGACGGCGCACAAGGCATATTAACTACAGATGCCACAATACTCAATATAATATTGAAGCGTTCGGTACGGCATTCACGGTTCAATACATGCTTGTGAATTGCGTCGGTTTTGCATTTAATTAATTATTTTTCTACAAATTCTATCATTTGCCTCCATCTCAAAACTGAACAACGACATACATTCACATCACACGCTAGTGGTGGAGTTATACTCACGGGGACACTAGAGTTATTCACAATCACCAAAGCTCATTATTTGCATGCGTTTTAAATTCTTGCTGGGTAAACATTTAATTCACGTGCTTATGCACAGTTTAAACATGCGCTTTTCAGAGCGCGCGCAATAAACGCCTGTCAAACACACGATTACTGGACTAATTAAGTTAGTCGTCTTACTGCGCCAATACTGTCAAATACACACAAGTTTAACATAAACACAGTCGGTTATGTCTAAAGTGAAAGTAAAATCGGTGTGTGTGTATATTAGATGTGTGCAGGTCTTTAATTGACAGCAGCGCAGCCTATAGTGAATACGCTGTCCTTAAAGGGACAGTTCACCTCTAAAATCATGTGAACTATCTAGTTCACTAGTTCACTAGGGATAGTGAACTATCCCTTTAATGTTAATACAACAACAAAAGACAAAGAGAAAATCACTCACTGCTCTTGACTGAAGAACTAATACAGCAGCTTTAATAAGAATCAGTGTATATTTTATAGTGAAGTCTGTGAAGTGTTTTATTTTTACATTCATTCATTCAATTTCATACTTTAATGCTGCTGTACAGCTCTGAGCTGCCAGTGTAAATCTTTATATATATTTATATTATATTTTACAATACACTAGGAATGTGTACAAGGATTTTTTAAGTAAAGTTAAGTTTAAGTAAGGGTTTTTCAATTCTTTTAAGTAAAATAAAGAAAGAGTATTGCAATAAAGAAATTCTCTTTTCTTTTCTAAAGAAATATTTTTTCTCCTTAACCTCTTGCTGTTCCTGTTGCTTAAGAATAGAATAACAAAACACTGATGTGACAAGCCATCAGAACCGAACTGAAAACCGTGGTTAAAAACCGAGGTGTGTATTGAACCGTGGACTAACTGTAGAGTTGCATCCCTAATATTAACTGTTCCTCTGATGGGCCGTATCTCTGGTGCTGTGTTTTATGAGCCAGTATACCACACTCACACACCTTTTTTTTTTTTTTACCATTTTGAGAGGCTTTGACAACCAGGGGCCTGACATATAAACGTTGTGTTTGCACAAATGCAATGTAAAACATCTGAATTTATACATAAAAAAAAAAAAAAAAAGCTATTTTACTAGAGTGAGTGGAGTATTGAAGTAAACCGATTCATTTAAACTCACTGAAGAATGTGCATATGGCCTTTTATAAAACCACATTCAAGTCAGGCCACACACACACACACACACACACACACACACACACACACGCACACACGCACGCACGCACGCACGCACGCACGCACTTTTATATGCTTTGGAAATGCCAAGATGTGCATAATTTGTAAATATGTGCATTAAAAACGTCATCAAGACGGATGGTTTGTTTATCCGATGAGAAGACACACTAACTACATCTCCTGAATGAATCCCTTGATGCGCAACCAACTCATGTGACTGTCTCAGCGGAGGCTGTGATTGGACAACTGCACTAACCAGCGGACCAATGGCGTCGCAGCATCTCTGATGTTGGTTTGGTGGCTCAGAGACGCCTGAGAATCAGAATGATTTCCTCCAGAAGCGTTTAGTGTGTGTGTGTGTGTGTATTCCTCCAGAAGCATCTCGTACAATTGAGCTCCCAAACACCAGCATCTCAACGCAAGAGAACATGATGTGTGTGTGTGTGTGTGTGTGTGTGTGTGTGTGTGTGTGTGTTTGGCCTGATGCTCTGAGACGACACTCATTATGATGTGTGTGTGTGTGTGTGTGTGTGTGTGTTTGGCCTGATGCTCTGAGACGACACTCATTATGATGTGTGTGTGTGTGTGTGTTTGGCCTGACGCTCTGAGACGACACTCATTATGATGTGTGTGTGTGTGTGTGGCCTGACGCTCTGAGACGACACTCATTATGATGTGTGTGTGTGTGTGTGTGTGTGTGTGTGTTTGGCCTGACGCTCTGAGACGACACTCATTATGATGTGTGTGTGTGTGTGTGTGTGTGTTTGGCCTGACGCTCTGAGACGACACTCATTATGATGTGTGTGTGTGTGTGTGTGTGTGTTTGTGTGTTTGGCCTGACGCTCTGAGACGACACTCATTATGATGTGTGTGTGTGTGTGTGTGTGTGTGTTTGGCCAGATGCTCTGAGACGACACTCATTATGATGTGTGTGTGTGTGTGTGTGTGTGTGTGTGTGCTTGGCCTGACACTTTGAGACGACACTCATGATGTGTGTGTGTGTGTTTGGCCTGACGCTCTGAGACGACACTCATTATGATGTGTGTGTGTGTGGCCTGATGGCACTCATTATGATGGAGGGAAAGAGCCTGATTGAGTAATTACTGATGGTGATGATGATGGTGATGGTGATCTTTTAAACATGTGATGGAGACGCTGCTCTATTCTCGAATGTCTTCAGTCGTATTACAATTGGTGAATGGGCTTATACAGAAACTCAAGTTTGTTTGATGGGGTGCAATGAAAAGGTCACAGAAGTGGTCACTGATCCACATCCGCCTAAAACGTTCTTTCCAAGACGTCGAAACACAAACTAGCCTGAAGCTTGATCACACGATCAGACTTTGTTCTGTCAAACTTCTTCTCACTGCTGCTTCCTGTAGGTTTAGAGGATTGTTTCGCCCCTAATAGTCCCACATGAAGCCTGTCGACTGGAAGCGATGTGTGTGAGGAGCGGCGCAACCAAAGTACAAACAAGTGTCAATCATTTCAGTTCAGAGTCCTGTGAAACTCAACCAATGGAGCAGTTCAGTGGAAGTTATGTGTGCAAAGCATCATGGGGCGCAGGAAAAAGTTGACAAATTCCTAGCGAGACGTTTTTCAGAGCATCTAAAACAAACCGCAGTCTCTCAGAGAGTGTGTGATCCTGAACTCAGCTTCAAAATATGATATTGAACGAGACAGAAATGGATGATGTGTCACATTATATGAGCATTAAAATAATAAACCTGCTGCAGTCGGTCATTAATATTAATCACGCCACAAAAGAAAAGAGGGAATCGCTCCGTGCTCTCGACTGAATAACTTGTGTAGCTTTAATAACGATGGATTCATTCATTATGATTACACTAAAGACTATTACTGTACGTTACCTTCTAAAAGCCTGAGGTCCTCCACCACGGCTGTTCCCACAAACACTTCCAAGATGTTGTCAAGACCTGTCAGAGGAGAAGAGAAGCAGTTCCTCACACTTTAGCAAACATTACACAGCCATAATGCATAACACACACTCATAAATATATAGTTATTGCTTGCAGTGCGAGTGGAAGGAGGGGAGGGAGCGTTAAAGTCACGCTGGTCTTGATCCTTTTGTGCCGTTTATCGAGTGAATCGCTTGGCAAACAAGAACAAATGTGGGCGGGGCTTGAGTGTGTCTGTGGGGATTTGATTGGATGGCTGTGGTTTGCTATTGGTGGATCTCATGTGAGTGACAGGTGGCCCCGCCCTCATCATCAGAGAAGAGATGAAGTTAGTCGAGATTTGATAAATGTTGAAGTTGAGATGCTGTTGCGTGGGAAATGCTTTAGTGTATTTGATTATTTAAACTGCAATATTCCATAGAAAATAAGAATAGCCAGTCGAGATCAGTGTATGACGGCTTTATAATTATTTTTTTAAAAATATCGTAAAATATTGATAATACATAATAAATGCATGAGAAGAGATAAATAAGCGTAACTGATGGGAGTGAGTGGAAAGATGAGCCCAAAGACCTAAATATTTGATCATGCAGTGCATTTTTGTTTTTAAAAACAATTTTTCAGGTAGGTCTAACATTAGTATTGAGGTAAGAAATACTAAAGACAATTAATAAGAAATCAAATGTAAATTAATATTGGTCTTCCCTGATTAATTAAATTAGATTAATCCTTACACTTAAGGTTGCAAAAGTTAGTCATTCAAGAGCAGTGAGTGTCATAAAGGTTCATCAAACAACACAAGACAAAGAGAAACTCAGAGACAGCAGCAGTTTATTCCACAGCTGTCACTTTAAGAGCGAACACGGATACGGTTACAGTTACAGCTGCACAAACGTCCACTCGCGGGTCACGACGGGGTTAACGTGCACACTCGTCAAGACGCTCATTTAGTACATACATGTGTGTGTATCTGACCATTTCAGCGCAATTTGTACACGCAAGCTTTTTGTGAGATGGCCTGTGTGTGTGTGTGTGTGTGTGTGTGTCTCTCCAGACCGTGCGCGCGAGTGCGGTTTGAACACTGGCAAGACTTAAAAATAAATGTAAATGATAAACTTTAGTGACGATGCGACACTGCCTCGATTGTGCAAAGCGGCAAATCCTGTGTCAACTGTGCAGCTGGATTTTAGTGCAGATGCGATGCGCTGATGTGAAGCCATTTGAGCATTTTGAAAGGGAGAGAAAGAGCGCGCGCACTCGGTGATTCACGCGCGCTGTTTGTGAACTTACGTCCCACAGAAAGTTTTCACTGCGTAAGTTATTTAATATAGAAATATGAATTGTACCTCACCTTCAGCATTATAATTATTTCACCCGCGCTGGAAAGAGAATGAGACGGTGTCTGCATATCATGCCCTAGCTCTCACAGCAGGTGCGGGTTTATGTGTCGTCAGCTGCGATTGGTTCATGAGATCAGCCTTATTGGAGACCGCCGATCAATCATCCCAAAGCCATTATCGACCGATCGGTTGCCGATCAATCGGAGCACCCCTAATCATGATCGTGTCGTTTTTATGATGTAAATTGAGTGAGCAAAAGCAGTATCGGCTCCAAATATCGGCAGGCCGTATCGCTCATTGGCTAAGGCTGATGAAAAAAAAAAAAAATCGATATTGACACTAAAAAAATCCACATCGGTCGATCCCTAGTCCACAGTAATAGGTTCTGGTTTGAAAACGCATCTTTTTCTCTCCGTTTTGGCCTTGTGTCCACACTGAGGCGGAGTTTTAAGTCAACGAAAACTAGGGCTGCACGATTAACTGAAATCGAACCGCAGTCGCGATTTGGCTCATGTGCGGAAGCGCAAAGGCTGCGATTTTAAATAAATCAATAAAAGCCCAGCGTGTCAGTGATCAGGAGGAAACGCTGCTCCGTCTGAAAGCACTGCGCGTTTGAGCAACACGTGTCAAACATCTTCACAAACTAGCAATGTGAAGCGTTCATAAACCTGCTGTCCAATCAAATACAGCGTTTAATAACTGATAACTGAGCTGATGTGGCTTCTCATCACAGAATGTCCATCAGCACTGAATACTTTATTATTATGAAAATACCCGAGAAGGCTTGAAGAACTCAAATACACCAGATTTTATTCTCTTCATGTTTAATCAGTCAAAGCGTTTCTATCTTCGTTTTATTCAGCTACAGCGCTATAGCTTCACATCAGGGATTTCCTGAAAACAAACGATTACTTCTGACGCAAATGTGGCGTTTCTGCTCGAGGGCGCCCTCTGGCCTCCAGTGTGAAGGACACTTTTGGGTAGAAAATAAGAAAAATAAAACGATGACGCGATTCCGCCTCTTTCGCCCGTCCAGTTTGCGCAAATGACGTGAATTGAGCGTCTGCGATACGCGCGAGTGGTGCTTTTCGTGCATTCACGCGTTTGAAGTGAATCCGCGTTTGACGCCTGAGTTGAAAAATTTAAACTTTGGCGTCAATTCGCGGCGCGTTAGCCAATCAGGAGCCGGCTCGCTGCGGTCACATGGTGAAGTGATGATGAGAAACCCTGCATCATTTAAAAATAGAACTATTGTTTCACAAAATGAGGTTAAGACTTTTTCAGGTGAGAATGTAGTGGTTTAAAGCTCAAATCTGTGGTTTATTTATAAAGAGAGCGCCTATTTAAATCATCATTTGTTGTCTGCCAATCGTTTTGACTGAGGGCAAAGAGAAGTTTCATAACTATTTTTTAAGGATATTTAAATACACATGCAGTGAATATAATGTAGGCGTTGCCTGGACCACATTTGTGTGGATATTAATGTTTAATATATATTTATAATGGAAATTAAAAGAGGCAGAGTAAGAGGAAATGCCCACCTTAATAAGAATTATGTCACTAGGAGCTCATGAATTTAAAAAAAAACTCTAATTTTCCATGTGCTTTCCAGATCATGATCGTTTCGTGCAAGTGATTGAGTGTAAATCTGAACATTAAATATTTAGACTTTAAAGGACCCGCAGAGAAGTGATAATACAGCCTGAATATTAACATTTAGAATATTTTACTGTTGTTTATGAAAGTACATTAACAACTCAAGCTCGGTGCTTCACAATCAAGAGAGACAAAATATGTAACATTATTAGTAACTAAAATTATGAAATCAATAGTAATTTAGGATTATTACACAGAGCCATCACAGCAAACGATCAAAAGTTTGGGAACCCCGAGAAGAAAAATATTTTTTTTAGCAAAATATATAGTATATATAAAACAAAACACACGTTCAGTACATTTGCTTTACAGTAAACGTATTAATAGCTATTTTTTTATTTGTGCTTTCACTTCTGCAGTGCTGACATTTGCTTATCTGTCAATCATCTGCACATGAACGCGCATTTAAAAAAACAACTTCCAGACGGACGTGAGCGCGCAGGGCTAGCGCTACGCATAACTCTTTATGAATTACAATATCCCGACGATAAATACAGCGAAGGCGTCGCGGGTGAACGGCAGCGCGTCGCGTGTGAGATTTGATCACCGAAAGCCAGAGATTAACGGAGTTTGATCCGATCCTTACGGTTAGCGTTAGCATGCTAACTGCAGGAACTAGTGCCCTTATTTCTGTTACCCTAGCGTGATCAAACCGTGTAAACGGAGTGTTCTGCAGAGAGAGCTCATCTTACCCACACAGTGAACGAACTCTGACCTCCAGCAATCCGCGTCCTGGCGAATAACAAACCTCTCATTCGTGCACAGCCGCTTCGTGCACGAACTCGCCATTTTATCGACTTGCAAATATGCGTCGCTTCGGCACGTGACGTCACGGCGTACTCGCGCTCGCCTCCTGCGGTCGACGGACTGACAGCGCCACCTCACGACAACATGAGGAAAAACACTGAAGATTAGCCCATGATTTACTCGCCCTCAGCTCATCCTAGTGTGTGTATGATATTCTTCTCTCAGACGAACACAATAAGAGTTATATTAATAACTGTCCTGACTCTTACAAGCTTTATAATGACAGTGAAAGTGCATCTGTCCATCATAAAAGTGCATCTATCCATCATAAAAGTGCATCTGTCTATCATAAAAGTGCATCTATCCATCATTAAAGTGCATCTTTCCATCATCTTTCCATCATAAAAGTGCATCTCTCCATCATAAAAGTGCATCTATCCATCATAAAAGTGCATCTTTCCATCATAAAAGTGCATCTATCCATCATAAAAGTGCATCTCTCCATCATAAAAGTGCATCTCTCCATCATAAAAGTGCATCTCTCCATCATAAAAGTGCATCTCTCCATCATAAAAGTGCATCTCTCCATCATAAAAGTGCATCTATCCATCATAAAAGTGCATCTTTCCATCATAAAAGTGCATCTATCCATCATAAAAGTGCATCTATCCATCATAAAAGTGCATCTCTCCATCATAAAAGTGCATCTCTCCATCATAAAAGTGCATCTATCCATCATAAAAGTGCATCTTTCCATCATAAAAGTGCATCTATCCATCATAAAAGTGCATCTCTCCATCATAAAAGTGCATCTTTCCATCATAAAAGTGCATCTTTCCATCATAAAAGTGCATCTCTCCATCATAAAAGTGCATCTATCCATCATAAAAGTGCATCTATCCATCATAAAAGTGCATCTATCATCATAAAAGTGCATCCGTCCATCATAAAAGTGCATCTATCCATCATAAAAGTGCATCTATCCATCATAAAAGTGCATCTATCCATCATAAAAGTGCATCTCTCCATCATAAAAGTGCATCTGTCCATCATAAAAGTGCATCTATCCATCATAAAAGTGCATCCATCCATCATAAAAGTGCATCCGTCCATCATAAAAGTGCATCTATCCATCATAAAAGTGCATCCATCCATCATAAAAGTGCATCTCTCCATCATAAAAGTGCATCTATCCATCATAAAAGTGCATCTATCCATCATAAAAGTGCATCCATCCATCATAAAAGTGCATCTCTCCATCATAAAAGTGCATCTGTCCATCATAAAAGTGCATCTATCCATCATAAAAGTGCATCCATCCATCATAAAAGTGCATCTCTCCATCATAAAAGTGCATCTGTCCATCATAAAAGTGCATCCATCCATCATAAAAGTGCATCTATCCATCATAAAAGTGCATCTCTCCATCATAAAAGTGCATCTCTCCATCATAAAAGTGCATCTCTCCATCATAAAAGTGCATCTATCCATCATAAAAGTGCATCTATCCATCATAAAAGTGCATCTCTCCATCATAAAAGTGCATCTATCCATCATAAAAGTGCATCTCTCCATCATAAAAGTGCATCTCTCCATCATAAAAGTGCATCTCTCCATCATAAAAGTGCATCTCTCCATCATAAAAGTGCATCCATCCATCATAAAAGTGCATCTGTCCATCATAAAAGTGCATCTATCCATCATAAAAGTGCATCTCTCCATCATAAAAGTGCATCTATCCATCATAAAAGTGCATCTCTCCATCATAAAAGTGCATCTATCCATCATAAAAGTGCATCTCTCCATCATAAAAGTGCATCTATCCATCATAAAAGTGCATCTGTCCATCATAAAAGTGCATCTATCCATCATAAAAGTGCATCTGTCCATCATAAAAGTGCATCTGTCCATCATAAAAGTGCATCCATCCATCATAAAAGTGCATCTCTCCATCATAAAAGTGCATCTCTCCATCATAAAAGTGCATCCATCCATCATAAAAGTGCATCTATCCATCATAAAAGTGCATCTATCCATCATAAAAGTGCATCTCTCCATCATAAAAGTGCATCTGTCCATCATAAAAGTGCATCTATCCATCATAAAAGTGCATCCATCCATCATAAAAGTGCATCTCTCCATCATAAAAGTGCATCTGTCCATCATAAAAGTGCATCCATCCATCATAAAAGTGCATCTCTCCATCATAAAAGTGCATCTCTCCATCATAAAAGTGCATCCATCCATCATAAAAGTGCATCTATCCATCATAAAAGTGCATCTCTCCATCATAAAAGTGCATCTCTCCATCATAAAAGTGCATCTGTCCATCATAAAAGTGCATCCATCCATCATAAAAGTGCATCTTTCCATCATAAAAGTGCATCTATCCATCATAAAAGTGCATTCATCCATCATAAAAGTACATCTATCCATCATAAAAGTACATCTATCCATCATAAAAGTGCATCTTTCCATCATAAAAGTGCATCCATCCATCATAAAAGTGCATCTATCCATCATAAAAGTGCATTCATCCATCATAAAAGTACATCTATCCATCATAAAAGTGCATCTGTCCATCATAAAAGTGCATCCATCCATCATAAAAGTGCATCTCTCCATCATAAAAGTGCATTCATCCATCATAAAAGTGCATCTTTCCATCATTCCATTCACTGCCATTATAAAGCTTGTAAGAGTCAGGACAGTTATTAATATAACTCTGATTGTGTTCGTCTGAGAGAAGAATATCATACACACACTAGGATGACTCGAGGGGGAGTAAATCATGGGGTATTCATTTTTCATTTTTGGGTGAACTGTCCCTTCAATATCGCTGCAATATTGTAATGCTGCGTTCACACCAAACGCGAATTGAGCGTCAAAATCGCGCCTACCGCGTCTAGTTTCACGCGCGTGCATTTTGAATGCATTCGCGCGTCAGCAGAGAATTGGACGCGCGTAGAAATCGAGCGTTTGAAGCGAAATTGACGCGCGTTCAAGGCACTCCAGGAGAAATATGTCATAAAACACCACTCTGCCTCTTTTCATTTTCATTAAACATATATATTAAGCATTAATAGCCACACAAATGTGGTCCAGGCAACTCCTACATCATCTTCAGTACATGTATATTTAAATATCCTAAAAATATAAAGTTATTAAACTTCTCTTTGCCCTCAGTCAAAACGATTTGGCAGACAACAAATTATAGATTCATGAGAGCAAAGCTCGGCCGTTAGATCTACACAAAACGAACCACTACAGGACATCAGAGCCAGCGGCAGACGCCAGAAGGACTGGCCGAGGAAAGGCTGCCTTCGCCGGGGTTATGAGCAGTGATTGCCCGGTGATCGCCTGGATCTCACAACTCCAAAAACACAAGATTATTTTTTTAAAATAGGCGCTCTCTTTATAAATAAACCACAGATTTGAGCTTCAAACAACTGAATTCCCACCTGAAAACGTCTTAAAACTACATTTTGTGACACAATAGTACTGTTTTTAATTTATGCAGGGTTTCTCATACACGTCACTTTACCACGTGACAGCAGCGAGCAGGCTCCTGATTGGTTAACGCGGCGCGAATTGACGCCAAAGTTCAAATTTTTCAACTCGGGCGTCAGACGCGAATTCGCTTCAAACGCGTGAATGCACAAAAGCACCATTCGCGTGTAACGCGCGTATCGCGCAAGACGCTCAATTCGCGTCCAATTCGCGCCATTCGCGCGAACTGGACGCGCGAATGAAGCGGATTCGCGTCCTTCGCGCCGCGCGTAACGCGCCTTCCGCGCCGCGGGACCTCCAGACGCGCGTCAACGCGCCTTTCCATTGACTTAACATTGAAATCACTCGCGCCTGACGCTCAATTCGCGTTTGGTGTGAACGCAGCATAAGAGTGAATGTGTCTCCAGGCCGGCGGGTGGCGCTGGCGAGTATAGAGCTGCAGCGATCAGCGTGTGTGTGTGTGTGTGTGTGTGTGTGTGTTCAGTTTCCACATGTACAGCACAAGCGCGATGCTAAAGATGGATCTGTAAAGTGTTTTGTCTTTAGTGTTTCTCCTTCTCGTCTAAACTCTACATTAATGTCCGCCTGCCGTCGAGTGTTGATGAGGAAGCGATGAGGAACCGCGGCGGTTATAACACAGACCCGAGACTCAAACACAGAGTCCATCAGGTAACATTATTATCATCATATTTACTGTACAATAACTCATGATCAGGACACAGAGTCCATCAGGTAACATTATTATCATCATATATAACTTACTGTACAATAACTCATAATCAGGACACAGAGTCCGTCAGGTAACATTAACATCACAGCTTTATTATTATCATCATATTTACTGTACAATAACTCATATTCAGGACACAGAGTCCATCAGGTAACATTATTATCATCATATATACTGTACAATAACTCATGATCAGGACACAGAGTCCATCAGGTAACATTATTATCATCATATATAACTTACTGTACAATAACTCATAATCAGGACACAGAGTCCGTCAGGTAACATTAACATCACAGCTTTATTATTATCATCATATTTACTGTACAATAACTCATAATCTGGTACTCTGAAGAAACTGAAGACAGCCCGGGGGAAAGTATTTGTTCCTCAAAGAGTCTGTGATAGTTTTAATGTAAGTTACTGTGATTTAAAGTTATTTACACCACACCTTGTTTATGTTTACGAAGAAAGTTGAAACATTTTCCACAGATGGTTGTGTGAATTCCTGCATAACACATGACTATTATATATATATATATACACCGATCAGGCATAACATTATGACTGGTGAAGTGAGTAACACTGATGATCTGTTAGTGGGTGGGATATATTCGGCAGCAAGTGAACATTTCGTCCTCAGAGTTGATGTGTTAGAAGCAGGAGAAATGGGCAAGAGTAAAGCTGGGCATACACTGTGCGATTTATTTATAAATGAACATTATTATTAGGGTAGGCCTGCTTTTATTATTAAATTGATATTACATTTAATTTGCCCAGGCGCAAATTTTATAACGCATCAATGCATAACCGATACTCTGCATAATAAAATAATAGATAGATTAGCTTACTCCTCATTATTTAAAAACATTTTGCCCAATTAAACAAGATATAATAGGCCTATCAATGATTATCAGTCTATAATATGTCAGAACGCTGCAATAATATCAGTATTATCAGAAAGTAAGAGCAGCTGTATTTCCGAAATGGGCCTATAGATCTAAATTGTTTCACAATATGGGCCACAAGAGAAATATTAAGAATATAGATTAAGACAGTTATAGGCTACATATTTGAAAGATTAATCTTGTCTCTGTGAGAATGCACTGAAAGCTTGTCAGATTTTACTTTCACACACATTGTGTTTTTGCGTGATATCCACTGACTCGCCTTCATGATTTAAAACGAAAAGAAAAAAAATCTATATTGCGCCGTGACATTTTGTCATTCTTTTCTTTTGTCAAATGATGGACAACGGTTCACGTTTTTCCCATGATAATAAAATTAAGTTAATATTAGGGATGCAACTCTACAGTTAGTCCACGGTTCAATACACACCTCGGTTTTTAACCACGGTTTTCGGTTGGGTTCTGATGGCTTGTCACATCAGTTTTTTGTTATTCTATTCTTAGGCGACAGGAACAGCAAGAGGTTAAGGAGGAAAAAGACTATTTCTTTCTTTATTTTACTTAAAGCGGTGGTAAAACACATTCTTTTGAAGGCTTGACTGTGTTTGTGGGGTGCACTGTAACATGTGTTCATGCTTCGTTTTAAAAAAAATAGCCTTATTTTTCATATATTTGACCTTTATTCTACACTGCTCTGTCCCTCCTTGTAAAACGGTCTGATGCGTTCCGGGTTGTATGAAGCCAGTCCCTCAAAAATACGCAGTGGGCTCTGATTGGTTAGCTGGCCTAGTGTGTTGTGATTCGCTAACCGCAGTGCACGTATGTCGGAAACGTCACGCCCCTTACCTTTACCGGAGGCTGTGCTTTGGTCAGTGTTAGAAACAACGGCGTCAATAAAACCACACCAATCTGAGCCCGAATCAGACCTAGAACATTTGAGTGAAGATGATCGAGCAGAACCTGTTCAGTCCTCGAGAGTAAAGACTGCGGATCTATAATGATCGCTACTGAATGGCACTTTAACTTTTGTATTTTTAGAACGATTATAGCCAAATATCTGTCGCAAGAACTAACCCAAAACGAACACTAAGCACTGGCTATAACTAGTAAGTTAGCCAAATCACACACAGAAGCATGTTTAGCAAGCCTGTAGATAAACAATACATAAAAGCTCTAATCAAAGAATCATTTACACTAATGCCAAGTTCGCTGTTGAGATTTAAACGTTAGTGTTTGTAACGTTAGGTGTTCGTCGGATAACGTTAAGTATGAATGAGCATTTAACAGACTGGTTTGCAGAACAGCGCTGTCATCTGTTTACTTCCTTGCTACAACCTATTACAGGAAAACACATCGATGAAATATAAATCAGACTTACAGGTTGTGGCCCGTGAACAGCTTCTGTTTGTAAATCCAGCTTTCAGGTCAAGCCGTTGTGCATATCCTATATTGAACTCGCGAAGTTTGTGGAAGTTTGTGTTGTCCTCCGTGAAATGTGCAGCGCACGCGTCGTGCATCCACGCACCGGCAGTGTTTTTTTCACGCAGCTGACGTTGTGCAAATCCGGCATTGAAATCGCGAAGACGGTGGATGTTTAGATGTTCTCCTCTGATGTGCTGCAGGAGCCCTGCGCGCGCCTGATTCCCCGCTGACTCAAACACACGTGCATATAACATGCTGTCTGTTAAACGCTCTGCAACGCATCCCCGTCCCCATGAAGGCTGAACAGAGCAAGTACCCCAGACCTGCAATCCGGATGAACATAACAGCGTTTCCTCGGCATCGCGGCAACAACACTCCAGCCTAACTATACCACAACAGCGCCGCGATACAAAATGGCCCCACCCCCCCTCCCCTTATTTAATATTCTCGGGGGAGGGGTTTATGTAAATATTGAGCCTGGTGATGTCAGCAAGCCCTGGAGGAATGTGTGTAGTCGCCTACTGGCCGTTTGCTGTAGTTCTTAGAAACTGATTTCTTTAAATGCAAATATCTCCCTTTGCTTTAAACTTTGAACGTTGTAACTTTGCAGATGTTGTTTATGCTCAAGCAGCAACATTACACGCTAGCTAAAGTTAGAATAGTGAAATCGTGGTTTACCACCCCTTTAAAGGAATTGAAAAACCCTTACTTAAACTTAAAACTTTACTTAAAAAACCCTTGTATTCCTAGTGTATTGTAAAATATAAAATATATATATAAAGATTTACTCTGGCAGCTCAGAGCTGTACAGCAGCATTTAAGTATGAAATTGAATGAATGAATGTAAAAATAAAACACTACACAGACTTCACTATAAAATATACACTGATTCTTATTAAAGCTGCTGTATTAGTTCTTCAGTCAAGAGCAGAGAGTGATTTTCTCTTTGTCTTTTGTTGTTGTATTAACATTAAAGGGATATTTCACTCAAAAATGAAAATTCTGTCATCGAGAAATGAATACAGGTTATGAACAACATTAGAGTGAGTAAATAATGACATGATTTTAGAGGTGAACTGTCCCTTTAAGACCAGCGTGTTCACTATAGGCTGCGCCGCTGTCAATTAAAGACCTGCGCTCATCTAATATACACACACACTGATTTTACTTTCACTTTAGACATAACCGACTGTGTTTATGTTAAACTTGTGTGTATTTGACAGTATTAGTGCAGTTATCGTGTGTTTGACAGGTTTTTAGTGCCACGCTCTGAAAAGTGCATGTTTAAAACCGCGCACGCAAATGAAACCGGCAAGGCTTTAAAACGCATGCAAATAATGAGCTTTGGTGATTGTGAATAACTCTAGTGTTTCCGTGAGTATAACTCCACCACTAGCGTGTGATGTGAATGTGTGTCGTGTTGTTCAGTTTTGGGATGGAGGCAAATTATAGAATATGTAGAAAAATAATTAATTAAATGCAAAACCGAAAAAAAAACGCGATTCACAAGTGCTTATTGAACCGTGAATGCCGTACCGAACGGCTCAATATTATATTGAGAATTGTGGCATCTCTAGTTAATATTAAATAATAGTAAATAGAATAATCTGTGAAAGTAAAACAAGTTAATTAATGTTCAAAGTTAAATGAGTAAAAGAGGCACTGATAGGCTAAACACAGTGGTTTGAACGTCTTAGATTATCCTTTTTACAACACGAACTGGAGGCGCAACAGTTTGCTCAATTGCTGTTATTTGATAGCCTGGATGCCAGCAGAACTTAGCCCCGCCCACAACATTTTAACTCGGGCAGTTCGGTCTGGACTTGACAGAAACTGTTCGGACCAATGAAATCATCAGGGCGGGCTTTAGACGATGATTGACAGATGATCAACAGTAACGTAATCATCCACATCATCAAAGGCACTTGGGTTGAGTTTGTTCTAATCCTAAACGGAGAACTTATTCGTATATGCGTTCACCTTTACTATTTCTCTCATAAATGATGATGGTGTTGGTAAGTACTCCGTGTATCCTTAAATTCTGTTTTACAACACCGGCAAACATCGTTAACACTCATATTTTTCTTCTAACGCTACTTATTCCAGCGTGCGTGCAGGTACAGGGTTGCCAAGTTTTTACAACAAAACCCACCCAATTGCTAACATTACTCAAAACTAGCCAAAAACAAGCCCAATAGCTTCCAGGGGGGGGGGGGGGGGGTTCTCCGGGAAAAAAGGCATTTGGGGGGTAAAATATGTGTTATTTTGGCAGGGCTGGCAGCTAAAATTCGCATTCCTGGGTCTGTATATCCCATAATTGGTTCTGTTGACATTTGACAACTAATGTTATGCGTCGCTCCGTTGCTCTGATTGGTTGTAGGTCAATCCAATTGAGGTCTTTCCTGGTTGGGTTGAAACACACCCCATAATCACAGCCCAACAGATCAGACTCACATTCTGACTAGAACTGAGTATGACGACGTCAGGCTAGTTATTTGATAACTGCCTACAGAACTTAAAGATCTCCCTCTTTTCGTTTTCTGTCTTTCTGCATTAAAGAGGAGTCATTATGTTATGCCTGATCTGTGTGTGTGTGTGATGGATGTTCAGTTGTCAATCCCTCATGTCCCTGTTCCAGTACCTGAAGACCCACACTGAGCCGTATGTGGATATCTCAGCCATGGCCGCTGCGCTTCAGCAGATGTTCAGGTGAGTTTCCTGATCATCTCCTCCAGGGGCCTCATTTATAAACGTTGCGTACGCACAAAAGAAGGCGTACACCGCTCTCTACGCAATAATTGGTATTTATAAAAAGCAAACTTGACGGGAAAATGTGCGGTCCTTCACCAAGCTCTGACCCAGGCATACGCACAAAAACGGGTGAAATGAGAAATGGCGACACCGTCGGCAGATGAAGAAACACGTGAAAGTGTGTGAAACTGTAGTCCGTTGTGTAAAAGAAATGGCAATACTGCCTCTCATAAATAACTTGAAGACTTCACAAAGCAAGTATTACAATGAACAGCCTACACGAACACTCGTTTGATCGATCTGCAGTGTAAAACAAACAAAATCAAACGAAAATTACAACAGAAATGCAAATGAACACATTTGCAAAAAGAAAAGTGAAATATGTTCTGCAATGTTGGCATGTTATGCAATTCATCCTCATAAATAATATGGTAAACAGAACAAAATAATGTACAAAACTGATATTCTCGTCAATGTGTCCGTCTGGCGGAGCAGATATAGATGCAAATATAGACAGATAGATAGATAATTAGGGAGATATATAGATAAATAGATAGATAGATGTATTAATTGTCCACTGGGGAAAGTTTTCATAGTAAAAATTTCTTCATCAGCTACGGAATCATGGTATTCATGCAAATGCCTTTAGTTTGTTTTATTTTTACGATGGAGCGCTAGACGCTATTTTGGCTTGACTTTGATGTCCGACCATTTCTTTTTTTTTCGGCCACGGTCCGAGGTTGTGAGGCTACAGCATTTACGGCGTCTGCAACCTTTTGCCACTCAAGTTCCTTTTTGGCATTAGTAATGCCCACACTGTGCCCTCCAAAAAATATTTTTCTCCTCTTTTCCACCTCGCCAGCGATAATTTCTACTTCACATTGAGTGAAGTTACGTTTTTTTGATTTCCTCTCTGTATTTGCCATGATTTCGCAAATTATGAATATTAACTTGTGGGCGTTTCACGGACTATTTATGGGCAACTATGGGCGTGACATGAAGCCGCAAAAGCTGCGCTACATTTAGAATTGATTGTGATTTGTGAGATGTGCTTGTGTTTGAGCAGGACGGAGTACGGCCGGAGGAACAGGACGGCCTTCAGGATCCAAGTGGAGAAAGGTCCGGATTACCAGCATTACAGCAGGGTCTTCAATCCCAGAGGAATGGGGGGGCATCGGAAAGAGACAGGATTAGTTCATTATTAGTCTCTTAAATTGCTTAAAGGGATAGTTCACCCAAAAATGAAAATGTTGTCGTCATTTACTCGCCCTCAAGTTGTTCCAAACATGTATGAGTTTCTTTGCTCTGCTGAACAAAAGAAGATATTTAGAAGAATGTTTGTAGCAAAGCAGAGAGAGCAACCATTGACTCCAGTATGTTTTCTCTACTATGGTAGTCAATAGTTGCTCTCTCTGCTTTGCTACAAACATTCTTCTAAATATCTTCTTTTGTTCAGCAGAGCAAAGAAACTCATACAGGTTTGGAACAACATGAGGGTGAGGAAATGAAGACAGCATTTTCATTTTTGGGTGAACTATCCCTTTAAATTAGATTAAAATAAGTGAATAAAAAAGTTTGTTATTAGGGGTGTAACAGTACAAAACTGACGGTTCGGTACAGAAAACTAAATATAAAAGTGCTTTTGATTAGTTTTTATTAAACAGTGTTTACTGAACACATTGTGTCTGTCCTTAAATTAATTCTATTATAACTAAACGTGTCTTAAAGATAATGCTGTAACTATAGCCCTTACTCACACACTACTGTAATATCAAACAGAGCCCAAACTATGAGCATAAACTCATATTCATGTTCAGATATAATAATAATTGTGTGCAAACATGATCTTCACATGATTTGCATTAACTTCTACATGTACCCTTACACCCCTAGTTGTTATTAATCTATAAAATCAAATGAATTATATGAAAATAAATCCATTGAATTGTATAAATTAATAAAAATTTGTTCAGAATTAAATAATATAATAATATTAGTTATGAAATTGATAAAATTAGATTAAAATGCATGCATATAAATGTAAATAACAAAAAATTTGATTACATAAATACATTTGATAGTACATTACTATAGTGAGTAGAAATAAATGTTAGATTCAAGTAAATGAGTAAAAATGTGGTTAGAATATAAAATATTACTAAATAGTTAATCGATTAAATTAGATGGAAAAAAAATGTGTCTAAAATAAAAGTGTTATTAATCTATAAAAATTAAAAATTATATTCAAATGAAATCAATAGTAGAAATTGGAAGTAAATATATTAGACTAAAATAAAAATATGATGTACTAATCTATTAAATCGATTACATTTAGATTATTATAAATGCTTAAAATAAAATATTATTAATATTACTTGGTTGCTAACCTGTATAATTGACTAAATTAGATCCAAATTAAAATGAAATACTGTAATTAATAACGGATTTAGCAAAACATTACTATAGTGAGTAGAAAAATACACAATGTATCTTAACAGAAACTACTTTTAGGGTTCTAATGTAATTTTCTGCATGTAAATGGGGTGTTTGTGAAAGAGGGATGGGTCTGATCATGTTTAGGAATGAAAACCCCTGCGTTAGAGCCGAATATCAGTGTTTTAATCCTGTGTGTTTAAAGGATTAGTTCACTTTTAAATAAACTTTTGCTGATAATTTACTCTCCCTCATGTCATCCAAGATGTCCATGTCTTTCTTTCTGCAGGCGAGAAGAAATGAAGGTTTTTGATGAAAACAGTCCAGGGTTTTTCTCCATAAAATGGACTTCAATGGGCTCCAAACGGTTCAAATGACAGTTTCAGTGCAGCTTCAAAGGGTTTTAAAGCTACACTGTGTAACTTTTTTAGTTTATTCTTAGCTAAAAACACTTAGTTCTTTCAAAAATATGTGCTCATTAATGTATATTTACTTCTTTCAAGTAATAAAGTATTCTCGTAAGTTTATAATATGCCATTGTAAATACATATGGGTGAGGGTTTGAATGCGGGTCGCCATGTTGCCCCTCCATCTTGAAAGTACATTAGCCAAAGAGGGACATACCCGTAAATTCAAGCTTGGCCTTTGGCGTTTTAACACTCGATGGCACCGTGTCCAATGTGGACGAGGTCGAACTGGAAGCCATGTTAATCTTGGACTAAATCAGCCACCGTAGGAGTTAAAACGAAATCGGAATTGAGAGGAAGAGAAACTAATATTCACTGGATGGTCATATACAAGTTCACCACTAGATGGGGGAAAATATCACACAGTGGAGCTTTAAACGAACTCCGCCATAACTTCTGCTAAGGGAGGTCAAAATACGATCGCGGTCATAGATAAATCGATCGTAGATGCCTCATTCTATTGATCCGGGCAAGCGCTAATGAGGCATCTACGTATACATCTATGACCACGCTTGTATTTTGACCTCACTCAGCGGAAGTTATGGCGGAGCTCAGAGACGATCACGCTCGTCTGATAAGAGGTAAAATAATAGCATAAATACTGCTGGGTTTCTCTCAGAAACTGATGGTTTGTCTAGATCAGACCTTTATTCATCATCTGGTGTCGTTTAAAGCTGCACTGAAACTGTCATTTGAACCGTTTGGAGCCCATTGAAGTCCATTATATGGAGAAAAACCTGGACTGTTTTCATCAAAAACCTTCATTTCTTCTCGACTGCAGAAAGAAAGACATGGACATCTCGGATGACATGGGGGTGAGTAAACTATCAGCAAAAGTTTGTTTAAAAGTGAACTAATCCTTTAACCCTTCGAGCTGTCGTCTGACCTCTGACCTGCTGTGTGTGTGTGTGTGTGTGTGTGTGTGTGTGTGTAGTGCATGCAGTCATATGCAGCGAGTCGGACATCTCTGCCCTGGAGGACAAACACCTGGCCAAAAGAGCGAGACGCAGCCAAGAGGACGGGTATGACCCACGCCCTCGCAATTATTCCCGCTTCTCTAACTCTTCTCTAACTCTGCTCTGGTGTGATGCGTTACAGGGATGGCAGTCAGGTGACCGAGGGCAGCACAGACAGCGAGGACGATATCCTCGAGCATGAAGTAAGCACAGTCTGACTCCACACACCAGAACATGAGATCTGAGCGGATGTGCCTAATGCTGCGTTCACACCAAACGTGAATTGAGCGTCAAAATCGCGTCTACTGCGTCTAGTTTCACGCGCGAACATTTTGAATGCATTCGCGCGTCCGCAGCGAGTTGGATGCGCGTAGAAATCTAGCGCTGGAAGCGAAATTGACGCGCGTTCAAGGCACTCCAGGAGAAATATGTCATAAAACACCACTCTGCCTCTTTTCATTTTCATTAAACATATATATTAAGCATGAATAGCCACACAAATATGGTCCAGGCGACTCCTACATTATCTTCACTGCATGTATGTTTAAATATCCTTAAAATATAAAGTTATGAAACTTCTCTTTGCCCTCATTCAAAACGATTTGGCACACAACAAATGATAGATTCATGAGAGCAAAGCTCGGCCGTTAGATCTACACAAAACGAACCACTACAGGACATCAGAGCCAGCGGCAGACGGCAGAAGGACTGGCCGAGGAAAGGCTGCTCTCTCAGGGGTTAATGAGCGCTGAGCGCCGCTGATCCACTGGAGCTCACAACTCCAAAAACACAAGATAATTTTTTAAAATAGGAGCTCTCTTTATAAATAAACCACAGATTTGAGCTTTAAACAACTACATTCCCACCTGAAAAAGTCTTAAAACTACATTTTGTGACACAATAGTACTATTTTTAATTTATGCAGGGTTTTTCATACACGTCACTTTACCACGTGACAACAGCGAGCAGGCTCCTGATTGGTTAACGCGGCGCGAATTGACGCCAAAGTTCAAATTTTTCAACTCGGGCATCAGACGCGAATTCACTTCAAACGCGTGAATGCACAAAAGCACCATTCGCGTGTAACGCGCGTATCGCGCAAGACGCTCAATTCGCATCCAATTCGCGTCATTCGCGCGTTGGCGCGAACTGGACGCGCGAATGAGGCGGATGACGTGCGCGAAATGCGCCTTCCACGCCGCGAGACCTCCAGACGCGCGTCAACGCGCCTTTCCATTGACTTAACATTGAAATCACTCGCGCCAGACGCTCAATTCGCGTTGCGTTCACACCGGACGCGATTCGCACGAGTGATTTACATGTTAAGTCAATGCAGAGACGCGAAATGGCATTCTGCGGCGCGAAGAACGCGAATTGAGCGTTTTGAACGCACAAATCGCTCAAGTTGAAAAATCTGAACTTTGGCGGATATTTCGCGCCGCGTTAACCAATCAGGAGCTTGCTCTAGTAGTGACAACAATGAGGAGAAAATCTGTATATTAATATCTGGTTCAGACAATATGATTATCACTGTGATAACATTAAATGACATGAAACACAACCCAGTCTCTTTTTGTTAAATGCAAGTTTATGTATGATCAATAATACAAAAGTATAAGTAAAAGGTATAATAAGCTACACATGAAATAAAGCAAACAATTCAGTCAAACATTCAAAGTCAGTGCTAGTCGGCTAACGTTACAACTAACGTACAGTTATAGCCTAAAAATATAAAGTAATGAAACTTCTCTTTGCCTTCAGCCTAAACGATTTGCCAGGGAACAAATTATAGATTCATGAGAGCAAAGATCGGCCGTAACAAGACGAATTATAGCTGGAGCCGCCACAGAGACATCAGAGCCAGCGGCAGAAGGACTGGCTGAGGAAAGGCTGATCTCACTGGAGCTCACACACACACACACACACACACACACACACACACACACACACACACACACACACACACCACAGAGACATCAGAGCAGCGGCAGAAGGACTGGCTGAGGAAAGGCTGATCTCACTGGGTTAATGAGCGCCGCTGATCCACTGGAGCTCACACACACACACACACACCACATCACATGTTCAAATAGGCTCTCTTTATATAAATAAACCACACATTTGAGCTTTAAACTACTACATTATCGACTGAAAAAGTCTTAAAACTAAGTTTTGTCACACATTAACAGTAGATTTTAATTAAAAAAAGACGTGTAAACACAGCCCATGTCAGACATTTCTCAACGAGACGAGCCGCTGGCAGAAGCCCCGCTCATGAGGAGAATCACGTCTGTTTTGCAGTGAATGTCACACACGATTGAAGCGAGTAAACTCAAAATGTTCAAGCGTCCACCTTCGCGCGAATCGCGTCCGGTGTGAACGCCACATAACGCTGGTGTTTGTGTCTCCAGCACACCAATCTCATGAACAGCTCGCTGACGTCACTCTACCAGAGCGGAGCGGGCGGCTCGGCCCCTCAGAGCAACAGCTGGGTCATCGACAAGACCGGAGACGGGCAGGAGAACATCTGCATTGATCTGTGTGAGGACGAGTCCGCCAGCGCTGCGGTAAGCATTTCGTTGACGAATAGTTTTCATTAGGGCTGCACGATTAATCGAAATCGAACCGCAATCGCGATTTGGCTTGTGTGTGATTATGAAAGCAGAAAGACTTTAAATTAGGGCTACACAATATATCGAAATTATCGAAATATCGCAAATGTACATATCGCGATATGCATATCGCAATGGCACGCAATATCTGAATGATTTTCATAGGCTACTTCAACATTGTGAAAAGTGTTCATTTTAGGCAGACACATTTAGCAGAGAATAGACTGGGCACACGACTGTTACTTAAGTGACTTGCTTGACGTTAAAAAGAGTTATTAAACGCAATAATTTGCGAAAAACAAGTCCTTGCTGTCTCGCGCTGTCTGACACACACCAAACCGTACAGTAAACCTGCTAATACAGTAAACAAAAGACAAAGAGACAATCACTCAGTGCTCTTGGCTGAATAAATCTTTGTAGCTTTATTATGTATCGGTGTATATTTAATTCATGTGAAGATTACCATTTTTAGTTCTTATTTTTAATAAAGATAAATTAAAATAACAGAAATGATCATCCACTCCTAGTTCAGGTGTCTTTGTTTACCTGGATGTTCTTGATGTTAAGTTTTAGGTTGATATAACTATATAACAGAGTTTTTGGTATTTAAATATTGGCATTACATTTTTTGTTTGTTTGCATCAATGTTAAAATTATATTGACAGATTTGTGACATTAATTTTTGCTAAAACACTGCTGGTCACTTTCAAAAGTTGTAGCGATGCTTTCTTTTCGCATTAGATGGTATCATTCTTATGAAAGCACAAAGGCTGCGATTTTAATGAAATAAATAAATGCCCAGTGTGCTAAGAGCGGCTCTTATAACGTGCGTTTGAAAAAACAACACGTGTCAAACAACTTCACAAACTAGTCATTTGAAGTGTTCATAAACCTGTTGTCCAACAAAATATGTTTAATAACACGCTTTAACTCACTTCATATGGTCAGTCGAGTGGCTTCTTATCACAGAATGAGGCAGACAACGCTTTATTTTATAGGCAGTGATAAAGTCTGTCAATCAGCACTGCTTTATTATTATGAAAATACATGAGAAGGCTTGAATAAATACACCATATCTTGTCGCAGTCGCGTGTTTATTGTCCTCATGTTTAATCAGTCAAAGCGTTTCTGTCTTCCTTTTATTCAGCTGCAGCGCGAGCTTAGCTTCACTTTAGGGATTTCCTGAAAACAAACCATAACTTCTCTAATGTAAATGTGGCGTTTCTGCTCGAGGGCGCCCTCTGGCCTCCAGTGTGAAGGACACTTTTTGGTTACAAATGAGAAAAATACTTCTCTCTAAATAAATTTATATGACAATCCATATGTTTTTCTTAAATATACAGGCGTTTTCTTCCCCACAGTGGATGCATAAGAGGCTCATATTTCATATTAAAGACAATAGACTTTAGGAAATTGATATCAGATAAAAAGCACAGATTTTTATAATAATAATTTTACAATAAATCTTTAGACCTTTCTAATGATTTTTAGTCAGGCTGTCTGCATATTAACAGGTAACCCAGCAGTTTTTTTTTTGTAAAATACATTTTCTGTAAAATTGAAATATTATTATTATTATTATTATTATTATTATTTTTACTAGTAGTAGTAGTAGTAGGGGTAGTATTATATTTATTCTTAAATACTCTATTTTTAATAATGAAAATGTTATTGTAATAGTAATATTTCTTATTTTGTTAAATATTTTAATTTAGCAATAATAATAATCATAATTATTATTAGTCATATTATTATATAAACACAAAATGTTATACACACACAATTTTCATTTGTAAAAAATCCCCCCCAAAAAAACATTGCATTCTAATCACAATTTTAACCAGAATAATTGCAATTAGATATTTTCCCCGAATCGTGCAGCCCTAGTTTTCGTCATAGTTTTCGTTTCTTGAAAAGGCCGCAATGAAGCTTAGGGGTGTGTTTACATTTGCACGGCAATGGCGTGGATCTCATCCCGATGTGTTTACAGAAGCAGAGAGATCCGTCCAAGCAAAGGAGATCAAAGAGCGGGAAGCTGAAGAGAGCGAAGAAGAGCAAGCAGGACGAGGACGAGGACGCAGAGATCAGTGCCGCAATACTGCAGAAAAAGAGTCAGTCAACCTCAACACAGTTTCATTCTAGGGTGTGTCTCAGAGAGTGTGTGTGGGGGTATTTCAGGGTGTGTTCACACTTGGCATGTTTGGTTGGGTTAAAACAAACCCTGGTGCGATTGCTCTGTTAGTGCGGTTAATTTGAATAAGTGTGAACGCTGCCATCTGAACTAGGGATGAAACGATTACCGGTTTCACGATAAACCACGATCAAATTTAGTGACGGTTAGTAATATAGTATAAAATTTAATTATCATTAAAACCGCGTGTGTTTATCACGATTGTGAAAACTCGCGGTAAATCTTGTCCAGTCAGCGTCAGTCTGGCGCAGCGCTGCTTTTTGAATGAGAAGAAATTGAGATTGTTCAGCCTCTAAAAGGACCAAATCTGAGGCGTGTCATATTTTGGCTTTTACAAAAGTCCTGAGGGAAACTTAATCTAAGATGGTCATCCTGTCTGCAGAACATGCCAGAAGAAAGTCGCTGTAATAGAGGAAACACTTCAAAACTACGAACGCAAGGCAAGTGGACTTTGACCTCACCAAAACTACGTCTGGGAAATAATAACGTGAAGCGAACAAACAAATTCAGACAAGACTAGGGTGACATTTAAGGGATAATAATCAGGGCTTGACATTAAAGGGTTAGTTCACCCAAAAATGAAATTTCTTCCATTAATGACCCCAATGTTGTTCCACACCTGTAAGACCTCCGTTCATCCTCAGAACACAGCTTAAGATATTTTAGATTTAGTCCGAGGGCTTTCAGTCCTGTGAATGTAAGTGTATGCACACTTTGCTGTCCACGTCCAGAAAGGTAATGAAATATCATCAAAGTAGTCCATATGTGACATCATTTGGTTAGTTAGACCGTGATCTTGCGCCAGATCTTGCGTTTGTGTCTTCACTGACGCTGTTTTGACTCTGTTACATTTTATAAGGTCTTCACGAGTTCTCAGCTGGTCAAACACCATCATATGTAGCTACACGCCAACAAAAGCCCATTGATCCCAGCAAACAGCCATGAATGCATCCCTGTGCCTTTAGGTTCTCAGGTATCTGAACGCTAATCGGACCAGGACTACATGTTTTGGGGTTTTTTTTGGTCTGGACCAAACAAACCAAGCAAACCGAACTACAAGTGTGAACACGCCCATAAAGTCCAAAGGAAAAACGGCATGTGTTTTGCAATAAGGAACATGAAGCGAGTCCTGGTGTGTTTTGGTCGATCGGATCACAAGTAGACGAGGGAGACGTATTTGGTGTTTAAAGGGTTAGTTCACCCAAAAATGTAAATTGTGTCATTAATGACTGAGCCTCATGTGGTTGGACACCCGTCAGACCTCCGTTCATCTTCAGACACAAATGAAGATATTTTAGTGTAAATCTGATGCTCTGAAAGGCCTCCATTGGCTCAACTTTACACTCTCAAGACCCTTAAAAGACACTAAAGACTAAAGTTACAAAGTCCATCTCACTACAGCGGCTCTACAATAACTTTATGAAGACGAGAATAGTTTCTGTGCGCAAAAAAACCCTAAATAACGACTTATATAGTGATGACGATTTCAAAACACGGCCTCATGAAGCTTCGAAGCGTTATGAATCAATGAGTCGATTCAGCAGTTCAGAGCGTTATGAATCAATGAGTCGATTCAGCAGTTCAGAGCGTTATGAATCAATGAGTCGATTCAGCGGTTCAGAGCGTTATGAATCAATGAGTCGATTCAGCAGTTCAGAGCGTTATGAATCAGTGAGTCGATTCAGCAGTTCAGAGCGTTATGAATCAGTGAGTCGATTCAGCAGTTCAGAGCGTTATGAATCAGTGAGTCGATTCAGCAGTTCAGAGCGTTATGAATCAGTGAGTCGATTCAGCAGTTTGAATCGCCAAATTTCAGCAGTTTGGCGGTTTGACACGCGATCCGAATCATGATTCGACTCACTGATTCATAACGCTTCGAAGCTTCATGATGCCGTGTTTTAAATCGGTCATCACTATGTAAGTCGTTATTTAGGGTTTTTTTGCGCACAAAACTATTCTCGCCGATTTATAAAGTTATTTTAGAACCACTGTAGTGAGATGGACTTTGTAACTTTAGTCTTTAGTGTCTTTTAAGGGTCTTGAGAGTGTAAAGTTGAGCCAATGGAAGCCTTTCAGAGCATCAGATTTACACTAAAATATCTTCATTTGTGTCTGAAGATGAACGGAGGTCTGACGGGTGTCCAAACACATGAGGCTCAGTCATTAATGACACAATTTACATTTTTGGGTGAACTAACCCTTTAAATCCGTCTCTTTTGTCCACTTTGAGCCACTTCTGTCCTGATTTCTTCGAGGTGTGGGTACATGTATGGGCTTTTTCAGATCTTTAGACATCTGAACGCGACTAGAGACGACGGAGAAACACACGGAGAGCATCAGCTTTAGTTTCTGCTCTGACAGACTCAAGACCAGCCGAACGCTGTGAGTGTGTGTTAGAGATCAGGAATGAAGAGACAACATTGAGATTGGGACGTTTGTCATCTTCAAACCAAACTTGGGTCTCCAGCCGAGAGTTTAAATCCCGACCTGATGCGTTTTACCTCTGGAAGTGGACGAAAGTGGACAAACTCAAACCGCTTTACACCCGTTTACACCTGTATTTAGAGTCGTCCACTTGTGATCCGATCCACCAAAACACATCTTAATATCAGCCACAGAATCACATTTTGACAATTGATCCAATCAATCACCAAATGTATTAACAGACAAGCTCTTTAACTCAAAAAGTAGTTCAAAGAATGAAGGCACTATAAACTTAAATCCATTTAAATCCATCATTTGGCTGAAGATCATCAACAAAATCAGTGTGATGCAGATTTTCAATTAATCACAGAAACCATAAATACGGCCAAGTATTCAAAATGTGTGTGTGTGTGTACAGGTTTGAGTACACCACCGAAATATAATGACTATTCCTCAGTAATATAGTGCAACCTGTTGGACTAGATCAGGGGTTTTCAAACTGGGGTCCTCCAGAAGGTTCTAAGGGTTCCCCAGAAAATTTCAGGGAATAAAAAGACAAAGCAAAAATTTTTTTTTTTGGTTTAATCAAAATAGCTTTTGATTGACGTGCACTTTGCATATTCACCCAAAACGATGATGTTTTGTTTGTTTGAGGACATCGGTTTCTGTGTAATAATAAAGGTTTTTTCTCATTCTAACTCAAGGTAAGGTCAAGGTCCATGAGCTCCAGTTCTCCGCTGTGAAGTTTGAGGATTTCGGGGGCAGTGAGGAAACTCTGGAGGTCAGCCTCGATCATCCGCTCATGCGTCTGTCCCGCTCACACACACTGATGTCTAACGGCTGCTTGTCTTCTGCAGGATGTGTGTAAGCTGCTGATCCACATGAGACATCCGGAAGTGTACCAGCGGCTGGGGGTCGTTCCTCCGCGCGGCTTCCTCCTGCACGGCCCGCCGGGATGTGGGAAGACCCTGCTGGCTCAAGCTGTGGCTGGAGTGAGTGACCAGAGCCGCGTGTGTGTGTGTGTGTGTGTGTGTTAGGGGTGGGAATCTTAAAGGATTAGTTCACTTTTAAACAAACTTTTGCTGATAGTTTCCTCACCCCCATGTCATCCGAGATGTCCATGTCTTTCTTTCTGCAGTCGAAAAGAAATGAAGGTTTTGGATGAAAACAGTCCAGGATTTTTCTCCATATAATGGACTTCAATGGGCCCCAAACGGGTCAAATGACAGTTTCAGTGCAGCTTTAAACGACACCAGATGATGAATAAGGGTCTGATCTAGACAAACCATCAGCTTCTGAGAGAAACCCAGCAGTATTTATGATATTATTTTACCTCTTATCAGGAGCCATAACTTCCGCCAAGTGAGGTCAAATTCGAGCGTGGTCATAGATGTATACGTAGATGCCTCATTAGCAACTGCACGGATCAGTAGAATGAGGAATCTACTATCGATATATCTATAACCACGATCAAATTTGACCTCACTCTCCTGAAGTTATGGCTGAGCTCAGAGATGATCACGCTCGTCTGATAAGAGGTAAAATAATAGCATAAATACTGCTGGGTTTCTCTCAGAAACTGATGGTGTGTGTGTGTTGAACACTCTCACCGGGAAAAGTGTCCCCACGGGTGAGACGCCCCTGAGCAGGTCATAGTTCGTCCATTTGATCTTAAACGAAGCCAATTCACCAGCAGACGAACGTTCGCCTATCAACTAGGGATGAAACGGTATGGAAATTTAACATCACGATTATAGTGACCCAAATTATCACGGTTATCAATATTATCACGGTTTTGTTCAAGTTTTATATTTGAAAATCAACAAACAAACTAAAGCAGCTCTATGCACTTTTTTAAGCAAGATTCTGTGGAATTTTCTTCCTTATAATGGCCGTCGTCAATAGCAACGCATAAATAATAATTTCTCGTAAATATAATCTCTAATATTATCTCTGTAAATATATTCTCAAGCAATATTCTCATCAGTGTTCAGCAATGATGCTTTTAAATCTAGCATGTTTTGTGTAAGAGCCCAAACAGTATCCTAGTGAAATAATGCATATCCATATTTCCATATGATTTGACAGTTTATTTTATTAAATATCAAAATGACTGCATCATACCTGACACCTGGATGATCACTTTACAGCCAGTTTTATGACTTTCATTCTCTTCAAATGCTCTTCAAAAGTTTGAAACGTGTGTAACGTTACCAATGTTGTGTGTAACTTTAGAGACGGTCCCTAAATTCGCCAGCATTATGCCAGTCATATCAGACGCGCTGTGGCTCTGCTGTGGTTCTGCTGTGTTTGTTTGAAACCATTTTCGCTGCTGAAATAGAACAAAAACAGTCAACCACTGTATGATGAGTGAATCTCTTGCGTACATCACACACACATCTCTGCTTTAGTGTAGATTTCAGCGTGTGAGAGCGGCGCGCGCTCTGAACAAAATTCCGGCTAATCTGAACGCCTCTGATTATGAGACATTGCATTCATAAACTCAATATAAACACGTGTGAGTGCTTATAATGCGCAACGCGATTATAACAGACGGCGTTTGAGAAGACTATAATAAGTTCAACAGCAGAGTGACTGTGTGCAGCCGAAATAACGTTAACTTACACCCGCAAATGGTGGTTGTTAATGTCAAGCCCTGATTATTATCCCTCAAATGTCGCCCTAGTCTTGTCTGAACTTGTTCGTTCGCTTCACGTTATTATTTCCCAGACGTAGTTTTGGTATTCAGGTCAAAGTCCACTTGCCTTGCGTTCGTAGTTTTGAAGTGTTTCCTCTATTACAGCGACTTTATTCTGTTGTTCTGCAGACAGGATGACCATCTTAGATTAAGTTTCCCTCAGGACTTTTGTAAAAGCCAAAATATGACCACACCTCAGATTTGGTCCTTTTAGATATCTGAAAAATCTCCCGCCGCTGTCACTGCTTCTGCCATTTCTTCTCATTCAGAAAGCAGCGGTGCGCGCAACAGACTGACGCTGACTGGACAAGATTTACCGCGAGTTTTAAAATCGTGATAATCACATGCGGTTTTAATGATAATTAAATTTTATACGATATTACTAACCGTCACTAAATTTTACCGTGGTTTATCGTGAAACCGGTAATCGTTTCATCCCTACTATCAACGCTTGGCCACAGTGGTGAAGTGGCCATTTGAATTGAACACAGAATCGATTCTGAATTTTTGAATATCGAATCGCGATGCATCAATGCATCAACCTTTTCTCCCACCCCTAGTGTGTGTGTGTGTGTGTGTGTGTGTGTGTCACTGGTGAGCGGGTGTGTCTGATGCTGTGTGTCTGATGCTGTGTGTGTGTGTGTGTCACTGGTGAGTGGGTGTGTCTGATGATGTGTGTGTGTGTGTGTGTGTGTGTGTGTGTGTCACTGGTGAGCGGGTGTGTCTGATGCTGTGTGTGTGTGTGTGTGTGTGTGTGTCACTGGTGAGCGGGTGTGTCTGATGCTGTGTGTGTGTGTGTGTGTGTGTGTGTGTGTGTGTGTGTAGGAGACGGGGTTGCCCATGCTGAAGGTCTCAGCGCCGGAGCTGGTGTCTGGAGTCTCCGGAGAATCCGAGCAGAAGCTGCGGGAACTGTTTGAGCAAGCCATAGTAAGACTCAGACACAGGTGCACAACATAATCAGTAACCAATGGTAGCAAACCAGTGACCAGAACACCGGATTTAGGCAGGAAACGGGGAAGGATGCCTCTACATTGACCTGAACTAAGGCTAACCGTGTGTCTAGACCAGTGCTCATTTTGACAGCACATTTTGATTTAGTTTTAGTCATATTTTAGTCACCTGAATTGTTTTTAGTTTTAGTCTAGTTTTAGTCTCCTAAAATCTAATGAGTTTAGTTCAATTGTAATACATTAGGAATTTAAGCGTCACATAACCGACTGTCACTTGAACTGACATTTTGACATCATTTTGTTTTTGACATTAAAAATACACGAAAGAGCTCAATTCACTTTTTTAAAAACATCTATATAGTTTTTATAACTTTGTATTTCTGTTTTAGTCAGTAGGCCATATCAGGTTAAGCTAAAGCTTCAAATAAGTGTATTATTATTATTATTTTTTAATTTAATTTATTTAATTTCAAGTAATGAATATTTTTAATGGTTTTAGTGAACTATTATAACCCTGATACTTATTGATATGTGTCAAATACTGGTCTTTCCTCCTGAATATGAATTAAATGGGAATTAAATTAAATACAGTTTATTGTGTACGCAAAAACGAATATATAATGCGTGACTTGTAATTATAAACAAGCTGGAAATACACCAGGACTCTTATTTTGAAATGTCTGCGCCTCTATTGCAGTTGCAGGAGCTCATTCAAGTTCAGGAGATCAAATATGCGTCATTACAACCGTCTAAAACTAGTGCTGTCAAACGATTAAAATATTTAATCGCGATTAATCGCATTAATGCCATAGTTAACTCACAATTAATCACAATTAATTGCACATTTTTATTTATTCTAAATGTCCCTTGATTTCTTTTTGTCCCATTATTTTTTCTTATTTTAATGATCTTATCAACATAGAAAAGTGGATCGACTTGCTTTGTTCAAATGTTTGTTTTATTGAAAACAACATTGGCATACTGTAGTGTTCGATTTCACACCAACATTCTCACTTGAAGCAGTCATTCACACTTGGAGCAAATAATCGCTCACACAATGTAACACTGTCCATCAATAAAAGGGTGAAAAAAAATACTTTGTTGCACAAACAGCCCCTTCAACAGCCCTTTCTAAGGGATCAAAACAGGGTGATACAAAATTAAATTACAAAGTGCACATGCAAGGTAAACTAGGACTCCGCCTATAGTGCAGTTAAACCAGGGGTCGCCAACTAGCGGACTCCGGTCCAAATCCGGACCGCGAAGCCTTTTGACGTAGGCTAATGAAACAGTTAACGTTGCAATGCTCACTGTTACTACGTTCAGACCCAGACGCGCGGTCAAGCATGCAGTGAAGAAGAGACTGATGGTGCGTTCACACCGGACGCGAATGACGCGACATGCACACCGCTTAATCCGCGCCGCAGAATGTCTATTTGCGTCTTTGCATTGACTTAAATCACTCGCGCAAAACGCTTCATTCGCGTCCGGTGTGAATGCACCACCAGAGCAGAAAGCAGCGCTCAAGACAAGCACTTTTAGTTGAAGACCCCTGAGTTAAACCATGGCTTAATACGTTTCTCATTTCGGCGTCTCACGCTTGCCATCCACGTCTACTCTTTTAATGGCCCAAACGAGTGCGGGCAGCCGCAGCGTGCCTGATGTTTTGTTTCCGGTCTAGCTACATCCGGAGTGGTGTTGTAGTTTTTCTAACGTTACTAGTTGTTGCAACAGCATGTGAAAAAACTACAAAGTTTGTTAGACCAAAAAGAACGTTAATCTCGCGATAAAAAAATTGACGCCGTTAAAATAGGTTTGCGTTAACGTCGTTAATAACGCGTTTAACTGACAGCACTATCTAAAACATATTACTATATAAACATCGTAAAGTAAACACTCATTATTCATCAGCATTAGTTCATAAACACTGGTCTGGCATAAATGTGTGTTATGGATTGAGCCGCTCTGGAGCTGGATTGGGGGGGTGTGTGTGTGTGTGTGTGTGTTATGGATTGAGCCGCTCTGGAGCTGGATTGGGGGGGTGTGTGTGT
Organism: Gobio gobio; assembly: GCF_949357685.1. Classification (NCBI taxonomy): domain Eukaryota; kingdom Metazoa; phylum Chordata; class Actinopteri; order Cypriniformes; family Gobionidae; genus Gobio; species Gobio gobio. The sequence goes on from NC_137111.1 coordinate 2,486,545, forward strand.
GTGTGTGTGTGTGTTATTGATTGAGCCGCTCTGGAGCTGGATTGGGGGGGTGTGTGTGTGTGTGTTATTGATTGAGCCGCTCTGGAGCTGGATTGGGGGGGTGTGTGTGTGTGTTATTGATTGAGCCGCTCTGGAGCTGGATTGGGGGGGTGTGTGTGTGTGTGTTATTGATTGAGCCGCTCTGGAGCTGGATTGGGGGTGTGTGTGTGTGTGTGTGTGTGTGTGTGTGTGTGTGTGTGTGTGTGTGTGTGTTATTGATTGAGCCGCTCTGGAGCTGGATTGGGGGGGTGTGTGTGTGTGTGTGTGTGTGTGTGTTATTGATTGAGCCGCTCTGGAGCTGGATTGGGGGTGTGGGTGTGTGTGTGTGTGTTATTGATTGAGCCGCTCTGGAGCTGGATTGGGGGTGCTTGTGTGTGTGTGTGTGTTATTGATTGAGCCGCTCTGGAGCTGGATTGTGTGTGTGTGTGTGTGTGTGTGTGTGTGTTATTGATTGAGCCGCTCTGGAGTTGGATTGGGGGTGTGTGTGTGTGTGTGTGTGTGTGTGTGTGTGTGATTGATTGAGCCGCTCTGGAGCTGGATTGGGTGTGTGTGTGTGTGTGTGTTATTGATTGAGCCGCTCTGGAGTTGGATTGGGGGTGTGTGTGTGTGTGTGTGTGTGTGTGTGTGTGTGTGTGTGTGTGTGTGTGTGTGTGATTGATTGAGCCGCTCTGGAGCTGGATTGTGTGTGTGTGAGCCTGTAGATCGTGTGTTTTCCAGAGGTTAGATCAGCTCAGATCAAATGTGCTCATCTGAGACACAGATCATCAGTTCTGACCCCATCTCTGCCCTAATCCACCCTCACTAACCTCACTATTCTCCTCTCGCTTTATCTGCTGAGGAACATGACAGTAGATTTTCCTCATAGTTTTTGTCATCCAACACTAGTTTTTATTGAGTTTTCGTCTCGTTCTCGTCAGTGAAAAAAGGTAGTCGTCGAAAATGATTTGTCAACGAAATGAACACGTCCCTTGGTCTCCGCTTGTTTAATTGTGTGTGTTCTCTGCTCCTGTAGAGCAGCGCTCCCTGTCTCCTGTTCATCGATGAGATCGACGCCATCACTCCGAAACGAGAGACCGCCTCCAAAGACATGGAGAGACGGATCGTTGCTCAGCTGCTCACCTGCATGGATGGTGTGTGTGGTGTTCGGAAGCAGACTGACTGATGCTTTCATTCACAGTGTTTTATTCCTGTCGTTTCTGGTTGTCTTTAGACCTGAATTCATTATCGGAGCCAGCTCAGGTGTTGGTCATTGGAGCCACTAACCGTCCGGACTCGTTGGATCCGGCCCTGCGTCGAGCCGGCCGGTTTGACCGAGAGATCTGTCTGGGGATCCCTGATGAGGGCGCGAGACTGAAGTACGTGTGTCTCACTGACCCGCTGAATCCGCTGTGGCCAGGCTTGGGGAGTAACGGATAGGGTTGGGAACCGAGAACCGGTTCTTATGCAGAACCGAAATACCAGAACCGCGTGAAATTCCTAAGTTTCGGTTCCGAAAACGGTTCTGGTGCAATGTGTGTGCGAAGCGCTGGAAGCGTATCCTTTAAAGGGTTAGTTCACCCAAAACTGTAAATTGTGTCATTAATGACTGAGCCTCATGTGGTTGGACACCCGTCAGACCTCCGTTCATCTTCAGACACAAATGAAGATATTTTAGTGTAAATCTGATGCTCTGAAAGGCCTCCATTGGCTCAACTTTACACTCTCAAGACCCTTAAAAGACACTAAAGACTAAAGTTACAAAGTCCATCTCACTACAGCGGCTCTACAATAACTTTATGAAGACGAGAATAGTTTCTGTGCGCAAAAAAACCCTAAATAACGACTTATATAGTGATGACTATTTCAAAACACGGCATCATGAAGCTTCAAAGCGTTATGAATCAGTGAGTCGATTCAGCGGTTCAGAGCGTTATGATTCACTGAGTCGATTCAGCGGTTCAGAGCGTTATGATTCACTGAGTCGATTCAGCGGTTCAGAGCGTTATGATTCACTGAGTCGATTCAGCAGTTCAGAGGGTTATGAATCAGTCAGTCGATTCAGCGGTTCAGAGCGTTATGAATCACTGAGTCGATTCAGCGGTTCAGAGCGGTTCAGAGCGTTATGATTCACTGAGTCGATTCAGCAGTTCAGAGCGTTATGAATCAGTCAGTCGATTCAGCGGTTCAGAGCGTTATGAATCACTGAGTCGATTCAGTGGTTTGAATCGCCAAATTTCAGCAGTTTGGCGGTTTGACACGCGATCCGAATCATCATTCGACTCAGTGATTCATAACGCTTCGAATCTTAATGATGCTTTGTTTTGAAATCGTCATCACTATGTAAGTCGTTATTTAGGGTTTTTTTGCGCACAGAAACTATTCTCGTCTTCATAAAGTTATTGTAGAGCCGCTGTAGTGAGATGGACTTTGTAACTTTAGTCTTTAGTGTCTTTTAAGGGTCTTGAGAGTGTAAAGTTGAGCCAATGGAGGCCTTTCAGAGCATCAGATTTACACTAAAATATCTTCATTTGTGTCTGAAGATGAACGGAGGTCTGACGGGTGTCCAACCACATGAGGGTCAGTCATTAATGACACAATTTACATTTTTGGGTGAACTAACCCTTTAATAGCGAGTGACAGCCAGTGTTGCCAAGTCCGTGGTTTTCCCACAGAATTGGGCTACTTCATCACTGTTGCCGCGGGCTGTGTTTCATGTCCGCGGGTTGAAGCGATTGTGCAATTGTGCGGGTTTTGTTGTGAAAACCTGGCAACCCTGGCTCACCTCATCATGAATATTAATGACGTTGCCTGCCGCTTCCAGGAGTGCAGCAGTTCAGCCTGAAAGCCCTCGCGCTACATATTTATGGTTTTGCGTCAGATATTTTCTCGTTGACCACCAGCATGGCGAAGAGAAACTCACAAGCATGGATTAATTTCCAAAGAATGAATGATAATGAAGCAAAATGTAACACATGTGAAAAGTTAATAACATGCAAAGGAGGCTGCACTAGCAATTTGACAAAACATTTGCTACAGCACAGAGCGCCACAGGCTTATACCAGATTTATAGTGAAAGGACTAATATATATATATATGTCAACCGTTGAGTGACCATGGTTTAGGTAAGCGTTTAGGCACAATTAGGCTACCTTTGTAATGCTGAATTGCAATTTATTATTTACAAGTTCACTGAATAACTGAATTACTATTAAATTAATATACAACTAATTAATAAATATAACTAATAAATATAATTTATAACTTGGTTTTATTCAGAGACAGAGAGATAAAATGTAATAAGACAATTTCAGAGGTGTTTATTTGAAAAAAAAATTGTTGCAAGAATGGCTTAATTAATACTGTAATATATGTACAGTACAGGACTTTTTTGACATTGCCAACCTGTAAATTAATTTTAGAGCAAGTAATAAACACAAAATGGATTGTTTGAGTTGCGTATTGTGCCTTTTTCCTTTACCACTATTTGTTTAATAATTTTAATGGAACCGGAATCGGAACCGGAATCGTTAGGCGGAACCGGAACCGGAACCGGAACCAGATGAACAGCTAATGCTGCTTGCCAGTTAGCAAAAAGTGTGTGAATGGTTTTGGCCATAGACATAATATATCTGTGGTTTTGGCAAGCACGTAAATACTGTCTCTCTTCTTCTTCTGTGTGACAAGCGAGTGTCAGGAGCATAAAGTGCCGCAGCGCCACCTTGTGTACGGGAGCTCCATCATCCACTGAATGTGCACGTTCACTCGGCGCATCGCCAGTGGAAATCGCTTGGGTGTGAACACTCAAGACGTCATGAAAAACGTCACGAAAAACGCTGGCGATAAGCGCGTGCGATATTCGTCCCGGTGTGTACAGGCCTTAAGTCAAAAAACAAAGTTATGCCCACTACAGTTACATTTTGTAAAAAAAAATGAAAGTACTTTCTGGATTGCAATAGTTTGACTTAAAGGTCCCATGGCATGAAATTTTCATTTTATGAGGTATTTCAACATTAATATGAGTTCCCCTAGCCTGAATATTGTCCCCAAGTGGATAGAAATGTTGATCGGTGTAAACCCGAGCTCTGGCTGTCTTTCTCTGCCTTTGAGAAAATGACAGGCCAGACGAGCCAATCCTGAAGTCTCCTGGTTTGACGTCCAAGCAGGAACGGTTTCCTCCCTTTCCTCCACCCAGAGAATCTGGCACGCTCACGCAAACGCTTGAGAGATCATGGCTTGTGAACGAGTGAACGCTGGCAGTTTCTCAGTGTTTGGATGTACAATTGAAAACAGAAGTCTTTTTTCAGTTCCTTCTGATCTGCGATCAGTGATTTCTGATGTGTAGCTAATTAATTATTATTCGTGCACACGCAGCGGCTTCTCTCTCTCCAGACAGAACGGTGTTTTCGTGTTTTCTCAGTGTTTTTGTACGTCCTCGTCGCGTCTATCTGTTCTAAAATGTGCATACAGTCATGAGTTTCTGCTCAACATCAGCAGACTCACATCTCTTTAGAGATAAACCTCACGCACGCCGAAGCTCGGGCTGCACTGACCGGTTGGCCTTCAACATCCCCGACCCCCAGTACTGCATCTTCAGCATCCCCGACCCCCAGTACTGCATCTTCAACATCCCCGACCCCCAGTACTGCATCTTCAGCATCCCGACCCCCAGTACTGCATCTTCAGCATCCCGACCCCCAGTACTGCATCTTCAGCATCCCGACCCCCAGTACTGCATCTTCAGCATCCCGACCCCCAGTACTGCATCTTCAACATCCCCGACCCCCAGTACTGCATCTTCAGCATCCCGACCCCCAGTACTGCATCTTCAGCATCCCGACCCCCAGTACTGCATCTTCAACATCCCCGACCCCCAGTACTGCATCTTCAGCATCCCCGACCCCCAGTACTGCATCTTCAGCATCCCCGACCCCCAGTACTGCATCTTCAACATCCCCGACCCCCAGTGCTGCATCTTCAACATCCCCGACCCCCAGTACTGCATCTTCAACATCCCCGACCCCCAGTACTGCATCTTCAGCATCCCCGACCCCCAGTGCTGCATCTTCAACATCCCCGACCCCCAGTACTGCATCTTCAACATCCCCGACCCCCAGTACTGCATCTTCAGCATCCCCGACCCCCAGTGCTGCATCTTCAACATCCCCGACCCCCAGTACTGCATCTTCAACATCCCGACCCCCAGTACTGCATCTTCAGCATCCCGACCCCCAGTACTGCATCTTCAGCATCCCCGACCCCCAGTGCTGCATCTTCAACATCCCCGACCCCCAGTGCTGCATCTTCAACATCCCCGACCCCCAGTGCTGCATCTTCAGCATCCCGACCCCCAGTACTGCATCTTCAGCATCCCCGACCCCCAGTGCTGCATCTTCAACATCCCCGACCCCCAGTACTGCATCTTCAGCATCCCGACCCCCAGTACTGCATCTTCAGCATCCCCGACCCCCAGTGCTGCATCTTCAGCATCCCGACCCCCAGTGCTGCATCTTCAACATCCCTGACCCCCAGTGCTGCATCTTCAACATCCCTGACCCCCAGTACTGCATCTTCAACATCCCCGACCCCCAGTACTGCATCTTCAACATCCCCGACCCCCAGTACTGCATCTTCAACATCCCCGACCCCCAGTACTGCATCTTCAGCATCCACGACCCCCAGTGCTGCATCTACAGCATCCCCGACCCCCAGTGCTGCATCTTCAACATCCCCGACCCCCAGTACTGCATCTTCAACATCCCCGACCCCCAGTGCTGCATCTTCAACATCCCCGACCCCCAGTGCTGCATCTTCAGCATCCCCGACCCCCAGTACTGCATCTTCAACATCACCGACCCCCAGTACTGCATCTTCAACATCACCGACCCCCAGTACTGCATCTTCAACATCCCCGACCCCCAGTACTGCATCTTCAGCATCCCCGACCCCCAGTGCTGCATCTTCAACATCCCCGACCCCCAGTGCTGCATCTTCAACATCCCCGACCCCCAGTACTGCATCTTCAACATCCCCGACCCCCAGTACTGCATCTTCAGCATCCCCGACCCCCAGTACTGCATCTTCAGCATCCCCGACCCCCAGTGCTGCATCTTCAACATCCCCGACCCCCAGTACTGCATCTTCAACATCACCGACCCCCAGTACTGCATCTTCAACATCACCGACCCCCAGTACTGCATCTTCAGCATCCCCGACCCCCAGTGCTGCATCTTCAGCATCCCCGACCCCCAGTACTGCATCTTCAACATCCCTGACCCCCAGTACTGCATCTTCAACATCCCCGACCCCCAGTGCTGCATCTTCAACATCCCCGACCCCCAGTACTGCATCTTCAACATCCCCGACCCCCAGTGCTGCATCTTCAACATCCCCGACCCCCAGTACTGCATCTTCAACATCACCGACCCCCAGTACTGCATCTTCAACATCACCGACCCCCAGTACTGCATCTTCAGCATCCCCGACCCCCAGTGCTGCATCTTCAGCATCCCCGACCCCCAGTACTGCATCTTCAACATCCCCGACCCCCAGTGCTGCATCTTCAGCATCCCCGACCCCCAGTACTGCATCTTCAACATCACCGACCCCCAGTACTGCATCTTCAACATCACCGACCCCCAGTACTGCATCTTCAACATCCCCGACCCCCAGTACTGCATCTTCAGCATCCCCGACCCCCAGTGCTGCATCTTCAGCATCCCCGACCCCCAGTACTGCATCTTCAACATCCCCGACCCCCAGTACTGCATCTTCAACATCCCCGACCCCCAGTACTGCATCTTCAGCATCCCCGACCCCCAGTGCTGCATCTTCAGCATCCCCGACCCCCAGTGCTGCATCTTCAACATCCCCGACCCCCAGTACTGCATCTTCAGCATCCCCGACCCCCAGTGCTGCATCTTCAACATCCCCGACCCCCAGTGCTGCATCTTCAACATCCCTGACCCCCAGTGCTGCATCTTCAACATCCCCGACCCCCAGTGCTGCATCTTCAACATCCCCGACCCCCAGTGCTGCATCTTCAACATCCCCGACCCCCAGTACTGCATCTTCAACATCCCCGACCCCCAGTACTGCATCTTCAACATCCCCGACCCCCAGTACTGCATCTTCAGCATCCCCGACCCCCAGTGCTGCATCTTCAGCATCCCCGACCCCCAGTACTGCATCTTCAACATCCCCGACCCCCAGTGCTGCATCTTCAGCATCCCCGACCCCCAGTACTGCATCTTCAACATCCCCGACCCCCAGTACTGCATCTTCAACATCCCCGACCCCCAGTACTGCATCTTCAACATCCCCGACCCCCAGTGCTGCATCTTCAGCATCCCCGACCCCCAGTGCTGCATCTTCAACATCCCCGACCCCCAGTGCTGCATCTTCAGCATCCCCGACCCCCAGTGCTGCATCTTCAGCATCCCCGACCCCCAGTGCTGCATCTTCAGCATCCCCGACCCCCAGTGCTGCATCTTCAACATCCCCGACCCCCAGTACTGCATCTTCAACATCCCCGACCCCCAGTGCTGCATCTTCAGCATCCCCGACCCCCAGTGCTGCATCTTCAACATCCCCGACCCCCAGTGCTGCATCTTCAGCATCCCCGACCCCCAGTGCTGCATCTTCAGCATCCCCGACCCCCAGTACTGCATCTTCAACATCCCCGACCCCCAGTACTGCATCTTCAACATCCCCGACCCCCAGTACTGCATCTTCAACATCCCCGACCCCCAGTGCTGCATCTTCAGCATCCCCGACCCCCAGTGCTGCATCTTCAACATCCCCGACCCCCAGTGCTGCATCTTCAGCATCCCCGACCCCCAGTGCTGCATCTTCAACATCCCCGACCCCCAGTACTGCATCTTCAACATCCCCGACCCCCAGTGCTGCATCTTCAACATCCCCGACCCCCAGTGCTGCATCTTCAGCATCCCCGACCCCCAGTGCTGCATCTTCAACATCCCCGACCCCCAGTACTGCATCTTCAACATCCCCGACCCCCAGTGCTGCATCTTCAGCATCCCCGACCCCCAGTGCTGCATCTTCAACATCCCCGACCCCCAGTGCTGCATCTTCAACATCCCCGACCCCCAGTGCTGCATCTTCAGCATCCCCGACCCCCAGTGCTGCATCTTCAGCATCCCCGACCCCCAGTACTGCATCTTCAGCATCCCCGACCCCCAGTGCTGCATCTTCAGCATCCCCGACCCCCAGTACTGCATCTTCAACATCCCCGACCCCCAGTACTGCATCTTCAACATCCCTGACCCCCAGTACTGCATCTTCAACATCCCTGACCCCCAGTACTGCATCTTCAACATCCCCGACCCCCAGTACTGCATCTTCAACATCCCCGACCCCCAGTACTGCATCTTCAACATCCCCGACCCCCAGTGCTGCATCTTCAACATCCCCGACCCCCAGTACTACATCTTCAACATCCCCGACCCCCAGTACTGCATCTTCAGCATCCCCGACCCCCAGTGCTGCATCTTCAGCATCCCCGACCCCCAGTACTGCATCTTCAGCATCCCCGACCCCCAGTGCTGCATCTTCAGCATCCCCGACCCCCAGTACTGCATCTTCAACATCCCCGACCCCCAGTACTGCATCTTCAACATCCCTGACCCCCAGTACTGCATCTTCAACATCCCCGACCCCCAGTACTGCATCTTCAACATCCCCGACCCCCAGTACTGCATCTTCAACATCCCCGACCCCCAGTGCTGCATCTTCAACATCCCTGACCCCCAGTACTGCATCTTCAACATCCCCGACCCCCAGTGCTGCATCTTCAACATCCCCGACCCCCAGTGCTGCATCTTCAACATCCCCGACCCCCAGTACTGCATCTTCAACATCCCCGACCCCCAGTACTGCATCTTCAACATCCCCGACCCCCAGTGCTGCATCTTCAACATCCCTGACCCCCAGTGCTGCATCTTCAACATCCCCGACCCCCAGTGCTGCATCTTCAACATCCCCGACCCCCAGTACTGCATCTGGCCCACAGCAGAGGCGCCTTACGCGGCGCGAGATTAAGCAGAAGGGGGGTAAGTGTGAGGGTGTACGGCTAGGCTAGCCAGCTATTCCCACAATGAACTGGATTACATTCGATTACTGCTGTTGTGTCTTTGTTTGCGCTGTGTACTCAATGCGCGTCACTGACGCTTTTCATATGATTGGAACATATCTAAAAATAATGCTATAATCAACACTTACTCGTAACTCATTCATCTCGAAAGCTGTAATGGTACTTAGCATGTGTTACAAAGTTGGTAATAATGATGAAGACGGACTCGGTGTGACTGGGACTCGTGTTTATTCAGAACTCTCAAATACAAACACAATAAACTCGCGCTGACTGACAGCGCTCTCATAACTCAGTAATTACTATAAATAACTTTGTTAGCAATCGCTGAGCTCAGTCTCTGGTACATTAGTGATGTCCGGTTCACGAAAGATCTTTCATTTGATCCGGTTCTTTTTAGTGAACCGAATCAGTTCACCAAATCGGACTGAATCGTTCTAAATGGTTCGTGTCTCCAGTCAGCACTGATCCATAATTTACTAAAGTTACTAACTTTCTGACATGAGTGACAGTCCCTCCGACTAGAAATAGACTAATAACCTGAAGTATATGCTGTAACTACAACAGTTCACTGATCTGAGACTGACAGAACTGATGTGAAGTGAACCCAGGTCCATCCGTATCTCTGGCAGCAGCTCGTGCCTGGTAGACCTCGTTAAATCACGCCCCCTCCCCCCTGTCAGCCAATCACAACAGTGGGCGTTTTTACTGAAGTCTCACAGCAGACACGCCTCTTGTAACAGGGCATTCAGCCACAGGGCAAACATCAGTATTGAAAAAATGCCTTTTATTTCTAAATTATGACATTTTATGATGTAAAAATCATACTAACAATATAAGTACACCTCAGGAAACATTATAAAATAATAGAAAAATGCCATGCCATGGGACCTTTTAAAGAGTTTTTGACATCATAACGTTGTATTAACGTTGAATGAAGATGCTCTGAAAGTCGTGTGTAACTGTAAGGGAATGTACTTTAGAAGTGACCCTCCCAGCCCCGGTTGTGGCCCACTAATATCTATGTTAAAACGTCATATTTTGAAATGCAGTTTTCTTTAGTGTTGCTGTATGGAAATGTGAATGTATCCTCATTTTTCCCCATCCCAGGATCCTGAAGACGCTCTGTCGGAAGATCAGGTTGCCGGAGGGTTTTGACTTCAGAGCGCTGGCGCGTCTCACACCAGGTTATGTGGGCGCAGATTTAATGGCGCTGTGTCGCGAGGCGGCCATGACCACGGTCAACAGAATCCTGCTGAAGTCCAGCAGTGAAGACGGCAGTCCACCGGTACGCCAACGCCTTACCTTCCCTCGCCAACGCCCCTCCGCTTAATGCACCTCAAAATGGCGGCCAACTCATCATTTTTCTTTTTCATTGCCACAGCTGTTTTCCCCCTCTGTCTGAACGCTCTTTTTTACACTGTAAAAAATGCTGGGTTAAAAATAACCCAAGTTGGGTTGAAAATGGACTAACCCAGCAATTGGGTTGTTTTAAGCAACCATTTAACCCGACCGCTGGGTTAAGAAGAGATTTGGCACCCCGACTGAGCCTAGTTTCTCCCAAGGTTTATTTTTCTCCATTCTGCTCCTAATGGGGTTTTGGTTTCCTTGCCACTGTTGCCTCTGGCTTGGCGTGCTCAGTTGGGGACACTAAATTTTTCTAAATATTTCAACTAAATATCGAAATAAATCTAATTATTAAACTAAATTAACCATATAAACTAAATTACTGATCTAAAACCCACACTGTCACTGTATGATAATTGAAAAGACATCAGTGTTTTTTCCAGAATGGCTAGACGGCTGAATAAAATGATAGCATTATTTTCCTGTTTAACACTGTGAAGCTGCTTTGAAACAATCTGCATTGTTAAAAGCGCTATATAAATATAATTGACTTGACTTGACTTAAAACAACCCAATTGCTGAGTTAAAACAACCCAATTACTGGGTTAGTCCATTTTCAACCCAACTTGGGTTATTTTTAACCCAGCATTTTTTAGAGTGTTTCTTTAAAACCCACCTTCTTTAAAGCACAGTCTGCTCTGATTGGTCAGCCGGCCCCAGGGTGTGGTGATTGGTCTAGCGCTTAGAGCGTGTGTCGGAAATGTTATGGAGTATCAGCTCATCTTTATAATAATTAATACGCAGAATAAAGGGGCGGGGCCTGGTTGAGTTAGTCGTGTGTTGAAACTGCCGGTTATGGTAAGGGGCGGGACATTTTCCACTTGATCATTCACAACACACCGCTCCAGCCGACCAATCAGAGCACAGTGTGCTTTTCAGAAGGAGGGGCTTCATAGAGACAGGAAGTAAACAGAGCGTTACTGACAGACTGGGAAGAGAGGAGCCGCAACAATGGAGAATATGAGGAGATAATCAACACTCAAGCAGGAAAACCTGCTCTAGTGGAGCACAAACACACTTTGTAATGGGTCCTTTAACCCTCTGGGGTTCTTCATTTATGGGTCACACTCAGAACCTTCAGGTCAAAAATTACCCAGAGGGCGGGATTAAGATAAAAAAAGATTTGAGTAAAATTAAAGAAATATATTTTTGTTCAATAATATTTTTTCTTTTCTTTTTTGGTGTTTTGAGATAATTTTATGATTAATAATGAATATTTATGCAATAATTATGACCCATTTTTCCCATTGAATATAATTAAAAAATTTATATATATATATAATTTTTTTTATAAAAGCTGTATTTCATTTTAGAGTCGAGCCTAGGCCTCATGAAAGCAATTTTTTAAATGAGATCGGTGCCATCCGGTGGACACATTGAGCATTTTTATCACACAATAGCACATTTTTACCACTATAGTGGATCTTAAAAAAATGTAAAAGTAGTTTCATCGGAATGGTCCGAAACTTGGTGACTTTATTGGTAATTGGTATATGAACACTCAAAAAAATTGGGGACAGGATTTGAAAAGTCTAAGTGGTCGTAAAAAAAAAAAGTCACATTCAGGACCTTCGGGTCAAAAATGACCCCCATAGGAAATGAATGGGAAATTAGTTTTTTTCTGCATACAATTTACAAATCAGCCAGGATGCAGATAAAAGGACTGAACAGTAAAGGGGTGAATCTCTAAAACATCAAGAGTGCAAAACAGACAAAAATACACACACACACACACACACACACTTATACACACAAAAACACACGCACACACAAATTAACGCGTGCCATTCCAAAAGCTAATTGTGTTTTTGTGTGTGTGTGAGTTTTTTTTGTCTGTTTTACACTCTTGATGTTTTAGAGATCTTCACTGTTGAGTCCTTTTTTTCTGCATCCTGGCTGATTTGTAGATTGTATGGACAAAAAAACCTCTGTATTTTCATATTTTTGCCAATTTCCCATTCATTTCCTATGGGGGTCATTTTTGACCCGAAGGTCCTGAGTGTGACTATTTTTTTTACGACCACTTAGACTTTTCACATCCTGTCCCCAATTTTTTGTGTGTTCATATACCAAGTACCAATAAAGACACCAAGTTTCGGACCATTCCGATGAAGCTACGATTTGAAGCTAACATTTAATTTAAATGACCGAAGACCCCCAGGCCCAGAGGGTTAAATATTTAGCAGTTTGAAATGGTAAGACATCACAATTAAACACAAAACATGTGATGTTCCTGACAGAAAGGTGAGCTGGAGCAGCTGCTGGCATTGATCAAGAAGAACGAGTCCCTGAGCGAGGAGCAGCTTTCTGGACTCTGTGTCGTCATGTCAGACTTCCAGTCGTCGTTATCCAGAGTCCAGCCGTCCGCCAAGCGTGAGGGATTCGCCACCGTCCCGGACGTGACCTGGGAAGACGTGGGCGCCCTGCAGGACATCCGCGAGGAGCTCAACATGGCCATCATGGTACTGCAGTGTCTCCTTCATCTTCTAGAAGACTCACTAGACTAGACTAGAAGACTTGACTCACTAGGGCCCAGGTCAGGAAGCAGACAAACTGGCTAAACCGACTGGCTAAAGCTAATCGTAAATTCTCTAAGATTATTATTCACGTCCGCACTAATGATGTTCGACTTCGCCAGTCGGAGATCACCAAATTAACATTAAAGAGGTGTGTGAACTCGCTAGTACGATGTCAGAGGCTGTTTTTTGTTCTGGACCGCTCCCCGTTAAAAGGAGTGATGAAATAGTTAGCAGACTATCATCACTCAATGGCTGGTTGTCTAAGTGGTGTCCGTAAAATAACATAGGGTTCATAGACAATTGGAAAAGCTTTTGGGGCAGACCTGACCTGTTGAAGAAGGATGGCATCCATCCCTCCTGGAGTGGTTCCACTCTTCTCTCTAGTAATTTGGTACATAGTCTTAGAGTTAAACCTTGACCCACTAGGGCCCAGGGGCCTCATTTATAAACGTTGCGTACGCACAAAAGAAGGCGTACACCGCTCTCTATGCAGTAATTGGTATTTATAAAAAGCAAACTTGACGGGAAAATGTGCGGTCCTTCACCAAGCTCTGACCCAGGCATACGCACAAAAACGGGTGAAATGAGAAATGGCGACACAGTCGGCAGATGAAGAAACACGTGAAAGTGTGTGAAACTGTAGTCCGTTGTGTAAAAGAAATGGCAATACTGCCTCTCATAAATAACTTGAAGACTTCACAAAGCAAGTATTACAATTAACAGCCTACACAAACACCCGTTTGATCGATCTGCAGTGTAAAACAAACAAAATCAAACGAAAATTACAACAGAAATGCAAAAAAAAAAAAAAAAGTGAAATATGTTCTGCAACAATATTAGCATGTTATGCAATTCATCCTCATAAATAATATGGTAAACAGAACAAAATAATGTACAAAACTGATATTCTCGTCAATGTGTCCGTCTGACGGAGCAGATATAGATGCAAAGATAGACAGATAGATAGATAATTAGGGAGATATATAGATAAATAGATAGATAGATGTATTAATTGTCCACTGGGGAAAGTTGTTTTCATAGTAAAAATTTCTTCATCAGCTACGGAATCAAGGTATTCATGCAAATGCCTTTAGTTTGTTTTATTTTCGATAAAATAACTGACGTATGTCTCAACCATTCAGAAAGCTGCAAGAAATTACATTTGCACTGAACTATTTCCCATTTCCACGTAGATAATAGGGATAGGGATTAACAGGGATTCCCCAATAATTGCCGCCAGTCTCTCATCAAGAGGCTCAGCTCCGGTTCCCTTTCCCCACCCGTGGCAGACACACTCTGATGGAGCGCTAGACGCATTTTTGCCTCGACTTTGATGTCCGACCATTTCTTTTTTTTTCGGCCACGGTCCGAGGTTGTGAGGCTACAGCATTTACGGCGTCTGCAACCTTTTGCCACTCAAGTTCCTTTTTGGCATTAGTAATGCCCACACTGTGCCCTCCAAACAACACTTTTCTCCTCTTTTCCACCTCGCCAACGATAATTTCTACTTCACATTGAGTGAAGTTACGTTTTTTTGATTTCCTCTCTGTATTTGCCATGATTTCGCAAATTATGAATATTAACTTGTGGGCGTTTCACGGACTATTTATGGGCAACTATGGGCGTGACATGAAGCCGCAAAAGCTGCGCTACATTTAGAATTGATTGTAATTTATTAAGGGGAAACTGCGTAGGATGTGCGTGCGCACGGTTTTATAAATCCGAATATTTCTGTGCGTACGCACGTCCTATGTTTCATCCGTACGCCACTTCTGACGCAAATCCTACGCAAAGTTTTATAAATGAGGCCCCAGATCAGGAAGCAGACAAACTGGCTAAACCGACCGTCTGCTAGCTGTCTCACGTTACCGGAGTCAGATAAATCCCAGCACATAGAGACTCTTTCACCTAGATATTATCATATAGAGACTGTGTCTGTTCCCCGAATGAGTAAATACAAAAAAACATCAAAACCATTCAACAGTAAAAATTTAATTGACGTCCAACAAATAAACAACAGATATAATACAGATGAACAATTGATAAAGCTTGGGTTGCTGAATATTAGATCCCTTTCCCCAAAAGCGCTTATTGTTAATGATATTATTACAGATAATAATCTAGATGTGCTCTGTTTGACAGAAACCTGGCTAAAACATGACGACTACATTACTTTAAATGAGTCCACCCCTGAAGATTATTGTTATAAACATGAGCCGCGTCTGAAAGGTAAAGGGGGAGGGGTTGCTGTAATTTATAATAATATCTTCAGTATTACTCAGAAGTCTAGTTTCAAACATAATTCCTTCAAAGTTTTGGTGCTTTATGTAACGCTATGTAGTGTACATGATAAAACCCGTTCAACATTTGTGTTAGCTACTGTATACAGGCCACCTGGGCATAATACAGACTTTATCAAAGAATTTGCTGATTTTCTATCAGAGTTAGTACTGGTGATTGTAATTGATTAGTAATTGAAATGAACTGATGACATCAGCGTTTTCTCCAGAATGGCTATACAGCTGAATAAAATTATGCTGCATTATTTTCCTGTTTAACACTGTGAAGCTGCTTTGAAACAATCTACATTATTAAAAGCGCTATATAAATAAAGTTGACTTGACTTGACTTGAATATCGGCTCATGTTCTTAGTTCAGAGTTGATGTGTGTTTTGTCTTGTTCAACAAACTCATTGGTTTCTCCTGACGCTGCTACTAAAGAGAGGTGATGATGATGATGATGATGAAGATGAAGGCCAGGTCTAATGGCTGTGTTTGTATGTTCCCAGGCCCCCATCCATAACCCGGAGCATTTCAGGGCTCTGGGTCTCAGCGCTCCAGCTGGAGTTCTGCTCGCCGGACCGCCCGGCTGTGGAAAGACCCTCTTAGCCAAAGTGTGTGAGCTTTCATTTCATTCCGCTTTATTTTTCCTCATTTCTCGTCATAACCGATTCAAGTCATGCGATAAAAGTTGCCTCTGCCATGTGGTTAATGAGTGTTTTTGTCCTTACCAACTGTGACAAGCACTAGAGCGCTGCTTTAAAGCGGTCAGGACATGAGAAATCAAATTTGCCTTGATCTTTTGACATATTAGAAGTTTTATACCATTAAAACATCCTGCAGGTTTTAGAGCTTAAAATCCTCATTATAAACAAAGCATTTATTTAACCCTCTGGAGTCTGAGCGGTTTTGGGGCCCTTTAGAAGTTTCGACATGCTGTGACATTGTGTTTTTTTCAGATGCTTATAAACACATGACTGGCAAATGTTAATGTTCAGCACAAACTGGGCTTCCATAATATGTGAGCAACATGTATGTACATGCTTTATGCATGGTTTTTGAGAAAACAAAAAAAATTGTTTTAAAATGAAGGCCTCAAAACACACAATAGATATGCGTCCACAAGACTTTTGACGAATGGGTGTATTTTCCTAGAGTTTTTGCTTCAAACTGATGTGAGAATCATTGAGCCTACTCATTCACATAAAACAATACACTGATTTAAAATGTGTAAGACAGTTTTTCTTCGCAAAGCCAGTATGCGAGGAGGCGTGATATCTAATGAATAATGATGAGAATCACCTGAGAGAACAATAGAACATAATAGCCTGCATAATGAGTTGCATAATGAATGAATGCCACTTCCGCTCCTCCGCTCATGAGTGTGAGGTAACGCAGCTCTGTTGATCATATTAGACACATCTGAGTGTGTTGATGATGGGATGGCGTTACTCTGTGCATTCTCTCGCCGCTGCTATGACACTTGTTCACACTGCAGTGAGAGATAAGTGCTACTTTCTACTTTGCTTTTAATGTGTTATTATTTGGCTGAAATGTACATTTAACTAAGATTAATACACGTTTTAGAAGTATTTTTCATTGTCAGTTTGTTAATGAATGAACTAATGTTAAATAATAGAGTCTTATTGTAAAGTGTGTGACTGAACAACAGTCAGAACATATTCAAACAATATCTAGGGCATGTCATTTAGTCCAGATTAAAATATAAAATGTTTAAGTTTGAAAATGACTGGCCTTTAGTCTTTAAGTATTAAGTATTTGGTTATGTGATGAGCACCGTAGCGAATATGACGTGTTGTTCATTTTAAACGGTTGATGGGTAAAGTATTCTTAAAATGCATTCTAAAAATCTGAATAATTCGTAAGAAATAATTATTCACAGTATTTTGAAGTGCCCACGATAACAATATTGTGCATGTTCATTATTGCGGTATATCGTGTTCCCGTTTACCGGCACATGTCTAGTTGTTATACACTTCCATCATCAGTCTCTCTGTCTCATTACAGGCTGTTGCTAATGAGTCCGGCTTGAACTTCATCTCGGTCAAGGGTCCAGAGCTGCTGAATATGGTGAGATCACAGAAAACATGACATGACTCTCAGGGCATTGTATCGTCCATCTGTGTGCACTATTCAAGATGTACAGGTCACATTTCAGCACAAAATCAAAATAGTCATATGCTGAATAAAACCTGAGTACATTTTATATTAAAAACTAAACAGGCACAATAAATACTACCCAGATAAGGTATAACATTATGACCTAATATTGTGTGGTCCCTGAAGGTGTGCTGTGGTATCTGGCACCAAGATGTTAGCAGCAGATCCTTTAAGTCCTGTAAGTTGCGAGGTGGACTTGTTTGTTCAGCACATCCCACACATGCTCGATTGGATTGAGGTTTGGACTCAAACTCGTTGTGCTCCTCAAAGCATTCCTGAAGCATTTGTGCTTTGTGGCGGCGCATTATCTGCTGAAAGAGCCACAGCCACAGGGAATACCGTTCCCATGAAAGGCTGGACATGGGCTCAACAATGCTTAGGTAGGTGGAGCGTGTCAAAGTCACATCCACATGATGGAGGACCCAAGGTTTCCCAGCAGAACATTGCCCAAAGCATCACTGCCTCCGCCGCCACGCCTTCTTCCCATAATGCACCTGGTGCCATGTGTTCCCCAGGTAAGCCACGCACACACACTCCATGACCCTGTGGCCGGTTCTCCACTGGTCCTTCATGACCCTGTGGCCGGTTCTCCACTGGTCCTCCATGACCCTGTGGCCGGTTCTCCACTGGTCTTTCATGACCCTGTGGCCGGTTCTCCACTGGTCCTTCATGACCCTGTGGCCGGTTCTC
The DNA here is from genome assembly GCF_949357685.1 of Gobio gobio. Classification (NCBI taxonomy): domain Eukaryota; kingdom Metazoa; phylum Chordata; class Actinopteri; order Cypriniformes; family Gobionidae; genus Gobio; species Gobio gobio. The sequence continues at coordinate 2,504,746 of NC_137111.1, forward strand.
CACTGGTCCTCCATGACCCTGTGGCCGGTTCTCCACTGGTCCTCCATGACCCTGTGGCCGGTTCTCCACTGGTCCTCCATGACCCTGTGGCCGGTTCTCCACTGGTCCTCCATGACCCTGTGGCCGGTTCTCCACTGGTCCTTCATGACCCTGTGGCCGGTTCTCCACTGGTCCTCCATGACCCTGTGGCCGGTTCTCCACTGGTCCTCCATGACCCTGTGGCCGGTTCTCCACTGGTCCTCCATGACCCTGTGGCCGGTTCTCCACTGGTCCTCCATGACCCTGTGGCCGGTTCTCCACTGGTCCTTCATGACCCTGTGGCCGGTTCTCCACTGGTCTTCCATGACCCTGTGGCCGGTTCTCCACTGGTCCTCCATGACCCTGTGGCTGGTTCTCCACTGGTCCTTCATGACCCTGTGGCCGGTTCTCCACTGGTCTTCCATGACCCTGTGGCCGGTTCTCCACTGGTCCTCCATGACCCTGTGGCTGGTTCTCCACTGGTCCTTCATGACCCTGTGGCCGGTTCTCCACTGGTCCTCCATGACCCTGTGGCCGGTTCTCCACTGGTTCTTCATGACCCTGTGGCCGGTTCTCCACTGGTTCTTCATGACCCTGTGGCCGGTTCTCCACTGGTTCTTCATGACCCTGACCCCGGTTCTCCACTGGTCCTCCATGACCCTGTGGCCGGTTCTCCACTGGTCCTTCATGACCCTGTGGCCGGTTCTCCACTGGTCCTTCATGACCCTGTGGCCGGTTCTCCACTGGTCCTTCATGACCCTGTGGCCGGTTCTCCACTGGTCCTTCATGACCCTGTGGCCGGTTCTCCACTGGTTCTTCATGACCCTGACCCCGGTTCTCCACTGGTCCTCCATGACCCTGTGGCCAGTTCTCCACTGGTCCTTCATGACCCTGACGCCGGTTCTCCACTGGTTCTTCATGACCCTGACGCCGGTTCTCCACTGGTTCTTCATGACCCTGACCCCGGTTCTCCACTGGTCCTCCATGACCCTGTGGCCAGTTCTCCACTGGTCCTTCATGACCCTGTGGCCGGTTCTCCACTGGTCCTCCATGACCCTGTGGCCGGTTCTCCACTGGTCCTTCATGACCCTGTGGCCGGTTCTCCACTGGTCCTCCATGACCCTGTGGCCGGTTCTCCACTGGTCTTTCATGACCCTGTGGCCGGTTCTCCACTGGTCCTTCATGACCCTGTGGCCGGTTCTCCACTGGTCTTCCATGACCCTGTGGCCGGTTCTCCACTGGTCCTCCATGACCCTGTGGCTGGTTCTCCACTGGTCCTTCATGACCCTGTGGCCGGTTCTCCACTGGTCCTTCATGACCCTGTGGCCGGTTCTCCACTGGTCCTTCATGACCCTGTGGCCGGTTCTCCACTGGTCCTCCATGACCCTGTGGCCGGTTCTCCACTGGTCCTCCATGACCCTGTGGCCGGTTCTCCACTGGTCCTTCATGACCCTGTGGCCGGTTCTCCACTGGTCTTCCATGACCCTGTGGCCGGTTCTCCACTGGTCCTTCATGACCCTGTGGCCGGTTCCCCACTGGTCCTCCATGACCCTGTGGCCGGTTCCCCACTGGTCCTCCATGACCCTGTGGCCGGTTCTCCACTGGTCCTCCATGACCCTGTGGCCGGTTCTCCACTGGTCCTCTATGACCCTGTGGCCGGTTCTCCACTGGTCCTCCATGACCCTGTGGCCGGTTCTCCACTGGCCCTTCCTCTGAGCACTTTTGATAGAGACTGACCACTGCAGACCGGATGCTCTGACCCGTCACAATCTGGCCCTTGTCAAACTCGCTCAAATCCTTACTCTTGCCCATTTCTCCTGCTTCTAACACATCAACTCTGAGGACAAAATGTTCACTTGCTGCCGAATATATCCCACCCACTAACAGAGATCATAAGTGTTATTCAGTTCACTATGCCTGATTGGTGTATAATTGTCTTTTTTTGCATTACAGTAAAGCTGTTTTTCAGTCTCATGAGAATGAGACGTTTTGCATTAAACGGTATTGGAAATTTGCAGAGTGAGGTGCTTGATTGTCATTAAAATAATGTCACAATGCAAAAAAAAAATCTTAATGATTCTAACTTCTCTATATTTCCGTCATGACACAGACATGTTCCTTCATCAGGTGTGTTGTGTGGTGTGTGTTTGCAGTATGTGGGTGAGAGCGAGCGAGCCGTCCGCCAGGTCTTCCAGAGAGGCCGTAACTCGGCGCCCTGCGTCATCTTTTTCGATGAGATCGATGCTCTTTGTCCTCGCCGCTCAGAGCATGAGGTGAGAGCACGACCACACCAGAAACATCAGCGCTGATCCGATGGTGCGTTCTGAGTCTGTCAGTGTCGGTTTCACACCACAACCTAAACTACAACAGGTCAACAGGCGGAACCGATCACTAGTGTTGAAGTCAAGACCACCTAAACCGAGACCAAGTCAAGACCAAGACTTTGAGGGGTTGAGACCAAGACAAGACCAAGACTTTGAGGGGTTGAGACCAAGACAAGACCAAGATTTTGAGGGGTTGAGACCAAGACAAGACCAAGACTTTGAGGGGTTGAGACCAAGTCAAGACCAAGACTTTGAGGGGTTGAGACCAAGACAAGACCAAGACTTTGAGGGGTTGAGACCAAGACAAGACCAAGATTTTGAGGGGTTGAGACCAAGTCAAGACCAAGACTTTGAGGGGTTGAGACCAAGATAAGACCAAGACTTTGAGGGGTTGAGACCAAGACAAGACCAAGCCTTGTCTGAGATATGACTTATATTTAATGAATAAATACAATTAGAATAGTAAGACACTATAGCGCTGTAACCAATCAAATCACTAACAATAAAACTCATGGCACAGAAGTTGCATCTGAACTGGTACAATTACACCTGCATAAAAAATGTCCAGATTTATTTAACATTAAAACATTAACATTATTGAACAGTCATGGAACCCTTTATTCAACCGGTTTGTTCAAAGCAGCCGATTAATTTAATAACGAAACACTGCAAATTAGCAAAGACAGTTTAAAATGTCATTAAATATGAACTTCTTGTTTATTGAACGTTTGTATAAATCAATATCATTTGCAATCACGGTTATATTCATGAAAACAGCTCTCTTGCTCTTGCGATATTGTGTAACTATATTCTATTTTATATGAAAAAAATGAAATCTCAGAATTTTGTGGGCATTTATATTAATTTTGGGCATTTTTGAGACAATGCTGCATTGATTTTGAACCCGACAGAACAGCGACAAAATAAATCACATTACAAAGAAGTTATTGATCGCATTTTAAGCTGTAAGTTTTTACATCAAATAACATTAATGATGTCATATCAGACAATTTAGTGATATCCTTGCAGGTGTGGTCTTGAGATCAAATCCCGAGTCCTCTAAGTCCGAGACCAAGTCCATCAAAAAATGGTCTTAAATGGTCCAGTCTGGAGTACTACAACACTACTGATCACTGTAGGGCGGCACATGAACCGATCATCTCTTCTTTACTACTAGTTATAGTACCAAATAAACGCTAGTTAGATGTGATGATGAGTTGTGAAGTTGGTGATCAGGTGTGTGTGTGTGTGTGTGTGTGCTGTCAGTCAGGAGCCAGTGTTCGGGTGGTGAACCAGCTGCTCACCGAGATGGACGGCATGGAGAACCGCAGGCAGGTGTTCATGATGGCTGCCACCAACAGACCAGGTAATCAAGAGGGATGTTTATGATTAGGGTTGGGTACCGAAATCCGGTTCCAATATGGCACCGGTACTTATATAACCGGTGTGTACCGGACCGAATCAGAACGCAGATTTCGGTTCCTCATTTCGGTGCCAAAATTCAAACGTGATTTTGCGCTTTGGCTGAGCCAGAGACACACGCTCAGCGCTCGTCATATCACATCTCATGACAACTATTCAGTGTTTTCAACCACATCATGATTATTTCAGGTTTCAGACATTTAAATGCTCATAAGTACTAGCAAAAAACACACACTGATGTCTATGAAAGCGGCGATGACAATCCTTTCAGACGGTTATAATTTGACTAACGTTACATGTTTTATTCACATCAGATACATGCACATTTTACAGTAACTATATAGTTTACTCTATTCTTCCTCCAGTTCACTGGTCACTTACTTTCATGTATTTCGTGAGACGAGAATGAACTCAAGTGTTGTAAATCCGACAGATCCGATTCTGAGGCGCAAACTAACATGGCGCCGCCCATTGCGCTTTATAGATCAACTAACACACATTCACTCACACATTTGAACATCAGATAGTTTGTGACACAGTTAAGAAGTTTGTGAATATTTTGAATAAAAAGAAAAAGCTAAATAAACCCGATACAGCGGAGCTGTCAGCGCTATTGCGGCCGCTGTGTGTCATGTGAGAAACATGACGCGTCGCCATGGAAACATTAAGGCGATGCGTTCTAAAATATTTAGCCAGAGAATATGATCATATTTCAAAATAAAGCTGAAGCTCGAAGCTGGTTTGTAGCAGAGCAAGAATACAGACGACTAAACTGTTATTTAGAGTTATATTAGGCTTGCTGTAGTTGGGTTAGGTGGCTTAGGTTTTACTGTGAATTTGTAAATAAGTCAATTATAATTTGTAAATTGTGTTTTGTATTTATTTATACTCATACATTTAAGTATACATCAAACTTTTAATAAATGGTTCAATTTAAATAAATAAGTAAATAAAAAGCCATTTAATGTCATCCACCTCGTTTTGTGGCCTTTAACATTTTTTTTAAAAAAAGTATCGGTTCAGGAACCGTTTAGGCACCGGAACCATTTTAAAAGTATCGGTTTGGCACCGGAATCGAAAAAAACCCAAACGATACCCAACCCTATTTGTGATAGCATTGCGACGTGTGTTTTTAATGTGTGTATGACTTGATGGCTGTTTGTAGATATTATTGATCCGGCTGTGCTCAGACCAGGACGACTGGACAAAACTCTGTACGTGGGATTGCCGCCCGCCGCAGACAGACACGCCATATTAATCACCATTACGAAGGTAAACGTCATTTAGCCAAACACAGTAGAGCCACTGTAATGGTGTGATATGGGTAATCTTTGCATTTATGAACTCTTTCATGTTTTAGGGTGGCACCAAACCTCATCTAGATCCAGATGTCAGCCTTGAGGAGATTGCCCATGATGCACGCTGTGAGAGTTTTACGTGAGTAACGATCTGAGAGATCGAAATGCTTTCTCATAAGTTTGTGCAATTTCAATTTGGGAATTGTGATGTGTTTCGAGGTTGCTTTAGTTTGTTTTATTGATGACGTTGTTACGCATCGTCTATTGTAACAAACTCCAGATTATGTTTTTGTTTAGTAGATTTTGACTTTCATTAGGGATGCACCGATATGGACATTTTGGCCGATATCAATAACCGATAATTCTTTATATTAGGAAGCCGATGACTGATATATTGGTCAATAAATCTAAATCTTGATATCATAATTTCTGAGCCTTATTACAAAAACAAAAGGCAAACAAATACAGTGGACAACTGCTCTTACTTTAAAACCTTAACTGTAGAAAACAAGGAAACATCTAGATCTTTCTTTTCCCTAAATGTAGCTAACTTTGAGCCAGTTAAAACATTCTAAATTAATTTTACATTCCTGAGGCAAATTGCAATTCTGAAGTCTGCTTTTTTTCTAGGTGAAAACTGATTAATAATTAGTCCATAATTTATCGGCTTTAATATAAAGTAATTTAATAATAACAATAAAATTATTAAAACTTTAAGGAATGATCACAATTTTTTTATTTTACTTTTAATTGAAAACTTTAATTGTTGTGCAACAGTTGCTCTGCCAAAAAATAAAAGGAATTGTTTAACTATTGTTTGATTTACATTCTAAAAGATTAAATTAATATTTTATGTTTAATGCCTTCATTTGATTGCCCCTGTTTTATTAAATAAAATAAAGAATACATTTCATGTCTCTATAAATTTTTTTATTTTTATAAGTTGTTAAAGTCTTAGGAATTAATTTGCTTAATTTAATTAAACCATTAAAATGGAAAACACGAAATTTGGGAAAAATAAAACTTTTAACTTTTTAATAAAAAAAATGTAGGGCCCTAATCTTCGTATCGGACCGATTATTACAATTGAACAATTATTGGCTGATACTGATCAAATATATTAAATAAAATATATATATTTTGTTACAGGTTTAGGAAAATGTTATATAGAGATTAATAATTTCAATTAATTAGACATGCTTTTTGTTGATTAACATTTAATTTAACCATTAAATCAGAGTTCAGAAAAAAATATGGAAGCCAGAAAAATTAAAATTTTGGGGACAATGAGTCAAGACATTTTAAGCAAAAAGGTTGAAAACCCATAAATACGTTGAGTTCTATAGAGCCAGTTTCATGTTTTGTTTAATTATAGCACCACCAAGTGGTGCATTCCCACTACTTATTTTATGTGTCCTCAGAGTGCGCTCATACATAATCATGTCAAATTTAGTAAAAAATCTAATTTTAGGCATGCCTGAGGAAGATTGAAAGATCGAAACGTTGCAATGATAAAATAAATCATTTTTAATTGCAAGTTGATAGTGTGCGGGACTTTTTGCATTGGTTGATAATTGGACTTTTTTGTCCTGCTCTCCTACGCACCTATCACACACAGGTGTGCGACGTTTATGTGATTGATTTAGGAGTTGTAGACATTTGTGTTTATAAGCATATAAAAAATAACCCACACCCGACTTTGATTTAAATTTTTTGGCACTTACTATCAACATTTCAACATTTGGTCTTTGACATTCAGTCAACCTGCTATGATTCCGATTTTCCTGCCGCGGTTTCGTCTCGATTGGACTAACGGTTTCGAAAATATTCGCAAAAGTTGTTTAAGCGCTAAATCACAACGTTGCACAAACCGTAAGGCGAAACCTAGCATGTTTGGTATCGTTGGACTCGGCAAGGATTCAGGAGTCTGAGGACATGAAAATAAGTCAACCACATACAAAGTTATACTATTCAGACTCTTTCAGGACATCGTCTTTCATCGACCCATATCAAATTCCGTAACGATGCGTTCATAAAATAGAGCATTTTACTACTAAATTTAAAATGGCTGATATGGGAAAATATCACTCGACTCGCCCCAAATCTAACGAGACCACTTTTATGATCTTTGGGCAAACCGTTCAGAAGCAAAAATAGACATTTTCATATCAGCGCTGTGCTGAAACGCTGCATGTGGCCTCAGGTCATGCTTGTGATGATCTGTGCCAAGTTTGGTCAGAATACGATAAAGCGTTGCAGAGATACAGCCTTACGTCTATCGTATGGTCACAAGCGCTACGTAAAACTCCTAAAACTATTCGGAAACACTTTGATGAATCAACTTGAATTCCATAACTTTTAGTAGGCATTGTCTGAAGATGATCTGGTCAAATTTTCGTGAAAATTGGATAAACCGTCTAGGAGTCGTCGAAAAAGTGTTTTCTTTGGAAAATTCAAAATGGCGGACACATTTTTATGACGCAAAATGATGTCATGGTGCATTCGAACCGCCATGAATTTAGTTCCTAGCCCTTATGGTGCGTTCACACCGGACGTGATTCGCGCGAGTGATTTACATGTTAAGTCAATGCAGAGACGCGAATAAACATTCTGCGGCGTGATTCGCGCGAATCGCTCAAGTTGAAAAATCTGAACTTTGGCGGATATTTCGCGCCACGTTAACCAATCAGGAGCTTGCTCTAGTAGTGACAACAATGAGGAGAAAATCTGTATATTAATATCTGGTTCAGACAATATGATTATCACTGTGATAACATTAAATGACATGAAACACAACCCAGTCTCTTTTTGTTAAATGCAAGTTTATGTTTGATCAATACACACACACCAGATCACATGTTCAGAGAGGAGCTCTCTTTACAAACCACAGATTTGAGCTTTAGACAACTACATTCTCACCTGAAAAACTATTAAAACTACATTTAGTCACACATTAACAGTAGATTTTAACAAAAAAGACGTGTAAACACAGCCCATGTCAGCCATTTCTCAACGAGACGAGCCGCTGGCAGAAGCCCCGCCCATGAGGAGAATCACGTCTGTCGTGAAGAGAATGTCACGCGCGAATGAAGCGAGTAAACTCAATGTTCAAGCGTCCAACTTCGCGTTATTTGCGTCCGGTGTGAACGCACCATTACGGTTCAAAAGTTATTAGCATAAACATGAGTGCAACTTTGGACAGGTGGTGGCGCTAGAGGGATTGATTCAGAGACTCCTAAATTGGTGTGTAAATTGCCCAATGTCAAAACTTTCCTGCAGTCGGTTTTAAATGGACTGCCATAGACCTCCAACCTTCGGCTCTTGGCCCCTAATGACCAATCATGGGCTGAAACCGATGCGGCCGCAGAGATCTCCGGCATTCCTGCTCTCTGACAGCTGAAGTGTGTTTGATGGGTTGTGTTTCAGAGGTGCGGATCTGACGGCTCTGGTGCGGGAGGCGAGTGTTAACGCT